>NC_136433.1:284703190-284790690 GCF_052849685.1 Lactuca virosa
CGCGTAATCATCACCATTCTGAAACAAAACACATAATAGTCAGGGTCATACATAACCTCGAGAGGTCTCACACACTAC
The DNA here is from genome assembly GCF_052849685.1 of Lactuca virosa. NCBI lineage: Eukaryota > Viridiplantae > Streptophyta > Magnoliopsida > Asterales > Asteraceae > Lactuca > Lactuca virosa. The sequence continues at coordinate 284,703,269 of NC_136433.1, forward strand.
AAGTTCCCTGGTTCCATCTCGGCCCTTCTTGACCTGAGTACAGATCCTCTGCTTTCAGTAGTACGGGCCCATACTACCTTCCACATCTATCCGTACTTCCTCAAGGATTGCGTTGACTTTACCAAGTCCCTTCTACTACTACTGATCTCTGCACTAATCTCATCCTAGGCTTACCCTAGGGCAACTCTCCGACCTACTTTCCACCATCAGCTGCATAAGGAATTCCTGCCTCCTTTACCTAACTAGCTTGCAAATACCATTACATATCGCTAAGACCAGATAATTCTTCGAATGAGAGGTCCTTCCCTACAACGGTTGGAATCAGACAAGAGTTGCGCAATAGGGCTAGACCTAACCTTCTGAAATTATTTAGTCCTCGTAATATGTAACTTAACGTATTCGTTTACTAGTTAGATAAAGATAACTAGAACTGTAACATCCGGATTCCCAGGTATCTCATTTTAAGTATTTATATTGAGTATTAGAGAGGGACACGACGAGTAGGCGCTCAGACTCGCCGAGTAGGATCACGCATTATTGGACTAATTTAGTGACGGACTCGGCGAGTCCATACGTGGACTCGGCGAGTCCACGCTATTTAATGAAACCCTAATTTCTCGGGTTTGGGACCTATTTAAGGACCCTTATAGCCACCATTTGCGGCTACCAGACCCTTGAGAGAAACCCTAATAGTGCTTGAGCGTTTGTGAGAGAGAAGAAGCCATTATTGGACCTTTGTGGGTTGGTTTTGCAAGAAGAAGTTGATTCCAGCTTAGAGGAGGCCAAGGAGGTTGCTTATTTGTGGATTGCAAGCAGAGGACATCATCCTTGAGGTAGTATATCAACCCTCTTTCTGTTTTGTTAAAGAATCCATGGATCTAGGGTTTTCTATACCCTTTATTGGGTTAATTTGTTGGGAATATGGTCCCTTATCATGTTAGACTTCAGATTTGGATCCATAGTGGTCCAGAGAACTTATTCCATCTATCTTTATGAGGAGTTATGGAAGAAATGGACTTAGGATGTTGTATTTGGGGCTAAATCATCAAGTAGAGTCATTTGGACGTTGCATGAGTATCAAGTTCGAACCTTTACGTGTTTATTGAGCTTGGGAAGGTTAGATCTATGGATTAGAGGAACAGATCTGACCTCAGAAGGTCATTTGAGTGAGAGCATGGAATGAACTCGCCGAGTCCATGAGCGGACTCGACGAGTCGAGTCGGGGTTACCCCGCAATTCGTGACAGGTGTAACTCGTCGAGTGGGAGGATGACTCGACGAGCCAAGAGAGACTGAAAGGATTCAGAGGACCCGCATGGACTCGCCGAGTCGCCTTTGTGCACTCGAAGAGTCGGGTCAAAGTTGACCGTTGACTTTCGTTGACTTTAGGGTTCTGGTCAAGACTGATTTAGGAGAGTTCATGGAAGGGTAGAATGGCCTTCTACCCATTCTGTAGAGATGATATCATGAGAGAGTATTGATCGGGAATGTTATTTGATTAATAGGAGGAGGCTAGGTTGGGACGTTGAGCACGAGAGTCTATCCGACTTCATTGAGGTGAGTCTTCTCACTATACATTACCTAGAGTGGTATTTATGTGTAGACCGGAGGGTATTGTATGCTATGTGTATATATGAGATTATGTGCATTGTGATATATGTATGCTATGTGTTGTATAGACCGGACCGGAGGGTCCAACGACATAGACCGGACCGAAGGGTCCAACGATATAGACCGGACCGAAGGGTCCAACGAGCTATGACCGGACCAGAGGGTCCAACGAGCTACGAGACTGGAGGGTCCCGCTGAGACACATCGACGGGAGGGTTGTATTGTAGCCTCGAGTGACGTATGTGTTGCATGTGGTATTTTAGGGAGCTCACTAAGCATTTATGCTTACAATTGTTGTGTGATGTGTTTCAGGTAGTAGCGAGGATCGCGGGAAGGCGTCGGCATGATCCGTACACACTTATGGAGTTATGATGTTGAGATTTTGGGACATTTTTTGTTATGTTACAGTGGACACATTATGTTTTTATGATTACTGTGTGAATGAAAGTATGTTTTAAAATGAAAAATTGTTTTGAAAAATTACGTCGTTACAAGTTGGTATCAGAGCCTTGGTTTGAGGGATTCGGGTGCATCTTCGGATGGATCTGAACTCAAACTGAGGAATCGAGAAAGTTTTTCATAAAATAAACAATTTTTCTAAAAGAGTAAAAGATTTTGAGAATGGCAGAAAGAAGCAGTGTGTACGATCAGCCAGCGCCCGAACGGTGATTTCCTAAAATACCCTTACATTATGTGTTATGAGATATGTTATGATATGCATACTAGAGTTGGCTAGGTATTCATATTAGGACTAGAGTGGCCTGATTTTGTGATGCCTTAGCCTAGGAAGGATTTTGCTGCTATGTGATGCTTGAGAGCGAGTAGGTAGCAGTGAGGAGCTGATGAGGGGTCTACCGAAGGGTAGCCTATGCCAGTGAGATATAGAGTGCTTGTGATATGGGATCCAAGGAGGAGGACTTAGAGTGAATGCTGATGCGGTGTGGACGATAGTATAGGGCCCGTACTACTAAAGACACCAGAGCAGTGCGCACCCTAAATAAGAATCCATTGGGTACTAAGGAACAAGTAGGGTTGAGTTATCGAGTGCGAGTATACTCGAGCGAGTCTATCATATTATTATGTTGCATTTCAGAGACATCATGGTTGGGACACGTCACAGACCTGAGCCGGGTGGCGTGAGTGACGAGGATCTTCGTCAGATGATCCATGATGAGGTGGCGGTGGCGATCAGGGCCGAGATTCCGGAGATGTTTGGGTCTATCAAGACCACACTGATTGAGACGTTCGATGAGCGGTACGGTGACTGAGGCTGCTGCTGCTGCCAGACCTCAGGGAGGTGACTCATTGTTGCTTCAGGAGTTCAGCAACACGAAGCCACCAAAGTTTGATGGGACGCAGGATCCGATCGCTGCGATGAGATGGATTGCTGATATCGAGGGATGCTTCTACACGTGTTCATGCCCGGAGCATCTGAGGGTACGGTTCGTATTGAACCAGTTTCGCTTGGGAGCGAAGGATTGGTGGAAGTTCGTGACGACGAGCTTCACTCTTGCAGAGATTTCAACGGTGACCTGGGAGAGGTTCACCACCATGTTCAGAGACGAGTATGTTCCCCCGGTGGAGAGGGAACGGTTGGTTCAGGAGTTCTTGACCCTCAAGCAGGGTACTGATTATGTTACTGTGGTTACCAGGAAGTTTCATGAGAGGGCGATGTTCTGCCCTAAGCAGGTGTCTACCGAGCAGGCACGCATGAGGCGGTATTTGGGCGTGCTGAGGTGGAATATTTGGGAGTTCGTGTCGAACTCGACTTACCGGACAATTTCTGAGCTCCAGGCAAATGCCCGGAAGAGGGAGATTGAGCTGTAGACTCAGGCCAGGGAGGATGCCGAGTCTCAGAGGGTGGATCGGCGGCCGGCATAGTCTCAGCCGGCAGCCAAGCGGGCAAAGCCCGCTGATTCGAGGACTGGGGGTCCGAAGGGCCACACTTGCGGGAAGTACGGCAAGAGCCCCGAGGGAGTGTGCAGAGCTGGGGTGTGTTACAAGTGCGGGAAGGAGGGGCATTATGCGGGGGATTTCCCCAAGGGGTTCACGGTTTGCTTTCATTGCAACCAGACCGGCCATCGGAAGGCCGAGTGCCCACAGCTACTGTAGGGATCAGCGCAGGGATCTGCGCCTGCTACTCGAGCTGCTGAGACCCGGCCAGCGAAGGCCGAGGCACCGAAGGCTCGCGGGAGAGCCTTCCAGTTGACAGCGGAGGAGGTCCGCGCAGCGCCCGATGTCGTAGCTGGTAAGTATTCTTTCATTTATTTATGTTGAGTTTGAGATATTGTGCTTATATGATGTTATGCGTAGGTATTTTTCTTGTGAGTTCTATACCTGCTTTGGTATTATTTGACTCGGGTGCGAGTCGGTCTTTTGTTTCGCTATCGTTTAGTCGGTACATCAGTAGCAGACGAGAGGCGTTGAGTTGACCTCTGCGAGTTTCCATAGCTGACGAGCGAGCGGTGTATCCTACAGATGTGATACGAGGATGTGTACTCGAGATCTTCGGGGTTGAGTTTCCGATTGATCTGGTCCCGATTGCGATGGGGGACGTGTGTGTTATAGTGGGTATGGATTGGTTGATCCGTTTTGGGGCTGTTATAGACTGCGAGCGACGGTTGGTGACGATACGAGACCCTAGCAGGGGAGTACTTACGGTGTACGGCGAGGGTACTCGTTCTGGGTCAGCGTTTTGTTCGGCTGCCAGAGCGAGACAGAGTTTACAGCAGGGCTGCAGTAGGTTTGTAGCCTATGTGATGGACACACGAGGGGCCGATGAGGGGCCAAGTTCGGTGGATGACGTTCCGATAGTGCGCGAGTTCCCGGATGTTTTTCCCGAGGAGTTGCCGGGTGTGCCTCCCGAGAGGCAGGTAGAGTTTCGCATCGATTTGGTTCCGGCGGCAGCGCCTATCGCCAAGGCGCCTTATCGCCTTGCGCCGCCAGAGATGCAGGAGTTATCCTCGCAGCTTCAGGAGCTGCTGGGGAAGGGGTTTATTCGACCGAGTAGCTCGCCATGGGGAGCGCCGATCCTTTTTGTCAAGAAAAAGGATGGATCACACCGGATGTGTATTGATTACCGGGAGTTGAATAAGTTGACGGTCAAGAACCGTTACCCATTACCGAGGATCGATGATTTGTTCGATCAGTTGCAGGGAGCGTCTTGGTTCTCCAAGATTGATCTGAGGTCTGGGTATCATCAGATGAGAGTGCGTGATGAGGATATCCAGAAGACGTCGTTCAGGACTCGTTATGGGCATTACGAGTTCGTGGTGATGCCTTTCGGGCTCACCAATGCACCATCAGCGTTCATGGATCTCATGAACAGGGTGTGTAGACCGATGTTGGATCGTTCGGTGATCGTGTTCATCGACGATATACTAGTATATTCGAGATCTAGAGAGCAGCATGAGGAGCATCTGAGAGAGATTCTCGGGGTATTGAGGATGGAGAGGATTTATGCCAAATTCTCCAAGTGCGAGTTTTGGTTATGGAGGTCCAGTTCTTGGGGCATCTCGTCAACCAGGATGGGATTTTGGTCGATCCGGCCAAGATTAAGGCGGTTATGAGTTGGGAGGTGCCGAGATCTCCCACCGAGATCAGGAGTTTTCTGGGGTTGGCTGGCTAGTATCGGAGATTTATCAGAGATTTCTCCAAGATTGTCGTGCCTCTCACCAGGTTGACCCGGAAGGGTGTTGCTTTTTCATGGGGTCTGGAGCAGCAGACCTCGTTTGAGACACTTCGCCAGAAGTTATGCGAAGCCCCTGTGTTAGCCCTCCCGGAAGGGATGGAGGATTTTGTGGTGTATTGTGACGCATCGATATCGGGGTTGGGTGCGGTGCTTATGCAGAGAGGGCATGTGATAGCGTATGCATCGAGGCAGCCGAAGCCTCATGGGACGAGATATCCCACCCACGATCTGGAGTTGGGGGCAGTGGTGTTCGCCCTCAAAATCTGGCGTCACTATTTGTATGGGGTTCGGTGTACCATATACACGGACCACAAGAGCTTGAAGTAGTTGATGGATCAGCCCAATCTGAATATGCGTCAGAGGAGATGGTTGGACGTGGTAAAGGATTACGATTGCGAGATCCTGTACCACCTGGGCAAAGCTAATGTTGTAGCTGATGCGCTGAGCCGTAGGGCGGAGAATGCCCCGATTCGAGACACTTGTATGAGATTGACAGTGATGTCCCCGGTGTTGGACACCATTCGGGAGTCCCAGGCAGAGGCCGTGATACTGGAGAACCGCAAGAGGGAGCGGGTGATCGGGCAGGTGTTCGAGTTTGTTACCGATAGTCGAGGGTTGATGACCTTTCAAGGTCGGATTTAGGTGCCGTATGCAGGCGGGGCACGTACCATTCTGATGGAGAAGGCGCATAGATCGAGGTTCTCGATCCATCCCGGGGCCACGAAGATGTATTTGGACCTGAAGAGAGATTATTGGTGGCCCTGTATGAAGAGGGATGTCGCGTGGTTTGTTGAGAGGTGCTTGACCTGTCGCAAGGTTAAGGCCGAGCACCAGCGTCCGCATGGCAAGTTGCAACCGCTTGAGGTTCCCCAGTGGAAGTGGGAACAGATTTCCATGGACTTCATCACCAAATTGCCGAGGACCGCGAGGGGTGTCGATGCAATTTGGGTGATCGTCGACCGGCTGACGAAGAGCACGCATTTTCTTGCTATCAGTGAGAGCTCTTCTGCCGAGAGGTTGGCAGAGCTGTATGTGAGGGAGGTGGTATCGCGTCATAGGGTGCCGATCTCGATCGTGTCAGATCGAGATGTATGTTTCACTTCCAGGTTCTGGAAGAAGTTCCACGAGGAGCTGGGTACGAGGTTGCATTTCAATACCGCCTACCATCCACAGAGGGACGGGCAGAGTGAGCGGACGATTCAGACGCTCGAGGACATGCTTCGAGCATGTGTGTTGGACTTCGGAGGAAGTTGGGACATGTATCTGTCATTGGCTGAGTTTTCCTACAACAACATGTAACATCCCAAAGTCAGAATCAAGAGTTCAGGGGGGGGGGGGGGTAAAAGTGTAAGTTTGGAAGAGAGGGACTCGGCGAGTAGGAGCTGCAACTCGTCGAGTCGAAGCATGTGCCGGGCACATGTTAAGTGACCGGACTCGTCGAGTCGGAGGCTGGACTCGACGAGTCCGTGCTGGAATGAGAAACCCTAATTCCTGGGGTTTGCACCCTATATAAGGAACCTTAAGCCCCACCCCAGCCTCTTTAGCACCCCCTTTGATGTCCAGAAGCTTTCTCCTTCATTTCTGAACCCTAATTTGAGAGTGAGAGGGATTAAGTGTTTTGTGGAGCTTGGAGAAGAAGGATACTTGAAGCAAGAGTTGGTGGGATCATAGAAGAGCGAAGTGGATCTGATTTCCTTGCTTGTTGGCATCAGATTAAAGGTAAAAAGTTGTTGCCTTGTCTTTGTTGTGCTTAGATTGTTCATGGGTGAAGTTTTAGGGCCAAAGTGTCATATATGAGTCTCTTTTCGAGTATTGGGTTCAGATCTGTGGTTGCTACTACAGATCTAGACTGGTCTTGACTCATGAATCTGGAAAGTGATAGCTTTGGGGGTTGATTGAGAGTGTCCTTGCCTTAAACCTTCATTTTAGCTTGATTGGAGCTTGTTGAGCCTTGCATGCACGTAAAGTTGGAAACTTTACGTGTGAATCTGGCCCTAGGAGTCCAGATCTATGTATTGGAAGCAATGGAATGGCATGTGATCGTCTGGATGAAGATATTACGCATGGACTCGGCGAGTCTGGGAGATGACTCGGCGAGTCGGGCTTGATATCAGAGTTTGAGTCGCGTAGTAACTCGGCGAGTCGCATGGGTGACTCGACGAGTCTTATGGAGATGAGCTTGGGCTCGACGAGTTGTAAGAACAACTCGACGAGTCTATTGAAGATTGCCTTGGACTCGGGGAGTCTGTTCTTGGACTCGGCGAGTCTGGTCGTGGAACCCTAACCTTTTCTGTTTAAGTCGTAAATCGGTGAGTCGAGGGACGACTCGGTGAGTTGAGCAGGATGGGACTCGTTGATCGTTGGACTCGATGAGTCTTGGGGTGACTCGGCGAGTTGAGTCGTGTTCTAAGAGTTTTCAGAGCATAGGGACTCGACGAGTCAGTAGGTTGACTCGGCGAGTAGAGTCAGTCAGGAAGGTTGACTTTTACTGAGGACTTTGACTTTGACCAAGAGTTGACCAGTTTGTTTGCCAAGGGTATTTTGGTAATTATTGGTATTTATGGAATTGGTTCTTTGGTAGTGTTCGGTGGTGGTATTCGTGACGGTGGTCGGAGCAGCGTGGTCTTATTTCTTCAGTCGGCAGTTGCAGGTGAGTTATCCTCACTATATCGACAGGGTCTACGGCACCAAGGCTGGCCCTTTATCGGATGGAAATCCGGGTAGTTGTTGTTATGTTATTGCTTTGCTATGTTTGCATCCTGGTAGTTAGGATGGTTTGTGTTAGAGACCTGGTTAAGGTCGGTACCCGGGATATAGGGTAATGATATGCTAATGACCGGTTAGGTCGGAATCCTGGTTAGGATATTGATATGCTATGTGATCTGTTAGACTGTTTGTCTGGTTGAGGATTGTATATGATTATATGTTTATGTGCACATGGTTGTTGGACTGGGGTTGGGTTGAGTCGGGTCCTGCTTTGTGCTGTAGGCGAACATACCCAGGGCGGACCGGACATTCCGAAGCCCCAGCGAGCGGTCCGGATAGGCTGAAGGCCCCGAGAGGGTGGACCAGACGTGCCGAGGCTCGGAGAGTGGACCAGGCCGACTGAAGGCCCGGTGCGGGCGGACCAGTCATACTGTAGACTCAGAGAGTGGACCAGGTAGAGTGAAGGCCTGGTGCGGGCGGACCAATCTCACTGTAGACTTGATGTATGTGACTAGACTCGGAGGGTGGACCAGGTGGACTGAAGGCCCGGTGCGGGCGGACCAGTCACATAGTAGACCCGATGTGCGTGGCTGTTCTATTTATGAGTATGTTTATGTGTGGTTGGTATTTTGGGGGTAACTCACTAAGCTTTCGGGCTTACAGTTGTAGTGTTATGTTTCAGGTACTTCAGGAGATCGTGGCAAGGCGAAGGCGTGATCTTACCGCTCCTCATGTTTTATGATGTGGTTCTGGGGATACTCTGATGTTTAAATGAATTGAAAACCTTTTTGTAATAACTTAATGAATATGGGTTGTTTTTGAAAAGTTTAAATTGGTTGAAATTTTTAGAGCGTTACAAGTTGGTATCAGAGCCTTGGTTTGAGTGAATTGGAGGAACATTCGTCTGAATCCAGTCTCAAATCAAGGAGAGTTTTCAAAAGAGAATTTAAAATGGTTTTCAAAATGAGTAAAGGAGGATGCAGAGGGTACGATCAGCCAGAGCCAGTAAGTAGGCCCCAAAATACCATGCAAGTTATTTGATTATGTGATATGTTAGAACAGCATGCTAGTGATAGGGTAGGGATCTTCAGGAATTTGCATGATAGAATTGCCTGATTATATGATGCCTATTAGCCTAGGGTCTTCCTTATATGAGATATGCAGCTTTTCCTCTAGGAGTGAGGTTTGAGCGGAAGTGTGTATATATAGTTAGAGTGTTGTGGTGATACTTGAGACAAATATGGGTAGGTGTGGAAGGTAGTATGGGCCCGTACTACTGAAAGCACAGGACCCATACACATATCAAGGAAGTCACAACTCTCTAGGGTATCGGTTATGAGATAGTTCCTCGGGTGGATATGTGATGTGTCTAAGGGTCTCGTTGGTGTATTGCAGTATGGCGATTACGAGACATTTCGGGACAGGATCCGGTTCGGGATCGGGATCAGGAGAGGGTGGTCATGGGTCGGTACCACCCGAGGTCATTGGACAGATGAGCACGGACGAGTTGGACGCCAGGATTCGTGAGATCCTGCATGATGAGGTTGCTGCTATGTTCCGGGCCGAGTTGCCAGAGATGTTTGGGTCGATCAAGACCGCCATGGTTGAGTACTTCGATGATCGTTATGCAGCTCTTACTGAGACAGGTACCGCGGCAGCTACAGCGGCTGTAGCAGCGACATGAGGAAGAACCGGTCGAGGTTTTCAGTATCAGGACTTCACGAAGCCCCCTACTTTTGATGGAGTTCAGGATCCGATCATTGCTATGAGATGGTTGTCAGACGTGGAGGGTTGTTTCTTCACGTGTTCATGCCCTACGGGATCTTATTCCGATGCGCAGCGGGCTGCGGTTACTTGGATCAGTTCTGGGAGATGTTCAGCACTCGTTATGTTCCGCAGGTTGAGAGAGAGAGGTTGGCTCAGGAGTTCCTGGAGCTGAAGCAGGATTCAGAGACGGTGACGGAGATCACCAGGATGTTCACTGAGAGGGCGATGTTTTGCCCTGAGTTTGCTTCGGAGCAGGCTCAGATGTCCCGATATCTGAGTATGCTCAAGAGGGATATCAGTCAGTTTGTGTCTGCGCAGAGGTGAGAGACTTTGCTGGAGTTGCAGGAGGCCGCTCGGCGGCGTGAGTTGGAGATTGAGTTGCAGTTACGAGAGCAGAGGCAGGCCCCGGTGCAGTCGCAGCCGGCGCCGAAACGGTCCAAGACCGTTGATTCCAGGTTGGGAGGTCAGGGTAGCCACACTTGTGCGAAGTGTGGAAAGGGTCATACCGGGGTTTGTAGGTCCGGTGGTGCGTGCCGCAAGTGCGGGAGAGAGGGGCATTACGCGAGGGATTGTCGTCAGTCAGCCCCGGTTCAGGATATAAGGATTTGTTATCAGTGCCATCAGGTTGGACACAAGAGGGCCAACTGTCCACAGCTGGTTGCCAGACCGGTGCAGGCCCCAGCACCGGCCACTTTGAGGATCACTGGTAGGGGTCAGGGTGGAGCGGAGCCTCTGAGGGCTCCGGGACGCGCTTATCAGCTTACAGCAGAGGAGGTCAGGGCGGAGTCGGATGCGGTTGCGGGTATGTTTTCGTTTCGTTGTTGTCTGGTTATCTTGTTATTTTATGGTATTGTATTTTATTCGCCGTTCTGCGTGTTTCTTGGTTTGGTTGGAAGTGATGGTAGTCAGGAGTTGTAGGCAGTTAGCATCCAAGGGATTGATGGTCAGAATTTGGTTGTATGGTCTTGTTTTCGGGTACAGCAATTGTGTTTTGAGAAGTGTTTAGCGGGGAGTCGAACTCCCTTGAGTTCGTGTTGTGCGATGCCGGGAAGTAATTTTGTGGAGGGTGCTCGTTTCAGAAGAAATCAGTTCATGGATAAGAGGAGTATGTTGAGTAGGGATGATTGATTTATGCCGGTTGAGTCACCAGTGGTTGGTAGTCAGTGCTCTAAGTGGGGAGAATTGGAAAATTCTCAGGAGGATCGACAGGCATTAGAGGTTGATTAGCTGTTTGGGATTCAGCAGTGTTTCAGTCAGCCAAGAGTATGGGCTGGTATGAGTAAATGACAGACCGATGTGGCGGGTACAGACCGATGATTTCGGAAAGGGTGATTGGTTGTTGTGAAGCCTAGGATTAGGCCAGGATCTGAGTATATGGAATGGAGTTAGAGTTCGGAACCCCTAGAGGGCTAGAACAGCATGTATGGGAGAGATTCCCAGGAGGAATAGTTCGGGATGATGCATGATAGTTGAGCGGTCCGGGGAGACTGAAGGCCTGTGAGCGTACCAGTCAGGTCGAAGGCTCGGGGAACGTCCAGACAGGCTGAAGGCCCAGGAGGGCGGTCCAGACATGCTGAAGGTTCTGAGAGTGGTCCAGATAGGCTGAAGGCCTGGGAAGGCGGTCCAGTCATGCTGAAGACTCTTGATGTGTTAGGAGATCAGTACGTGGAGAAGGAGTGAATATGTCGCCATGCAATAGTAATCGATATGGTTTGGCCGCAAGTTTTGATCATGATGATGAAGTCGGTTGGAGGTTTAGGGAACGGTCCAGACAGGCTGAAGGCCCAGGAGGGCGGTCCAGACATGCTGAAGGTTCTGAGAGTGGTCCAGATGGGCTGAGGGCCTGGGAAGGCGGTCCAGTCATGTTGAAGACTCTGTATGTATTAGTAGGACGGTAGAGTGGAGTTTAGCTTAGTGGCACTTATGAGTGCGGTTATGATTATGGAGTAGACTTCCTGGAAAGGAAAGGTATGTAGCTCCGGAAGAAGTGTGGGTCCTCTGAGAGAGAGGCTGCAAAGTGAAAGGTTGATCAGAATTGCTTGGGTTGCTAGTAGTAAGCACTGGGATTGTATCAGATATATGGGAGCACACACGGGTTGGATGCCCGTTGAGGTTGTGGCTATGTTGGATGATGTGCAGGCATGTTCTCAGTCCCTTTGGAAGAGGAGGAGGAAAATGGTTCCAGATTGGAGATTGGGACAGAGGGAGGTGAGACAGCAAGTTAACAGACTCGAGAGTAGTCTGGACCGATGTTGAGGACTGCATAAGGATATTACAGTCAGAAGTCAAGGACCTAGAGATCGTGATAGAGAGGTGTGAGTGGGTTGCACTACGTTGTGTCGAACCGAAGGGTTCGAGGGTGACGCAAGGACAAGGTCCTTGGTTCCGAGTATGGCTATAGGCTTGAGTTGTGTATGAGGAAGTAGTTCGATATGGGGTATTCCGTCATGAGGATGACCGGACCCTATGATTGATTAGACCTGGTGTGTTGGTATTCCAGGCCGAGGCTGTTTAGGCCAGGTGCGAGTGGTTTCGTGGTATGGTTGGTTGATGGGTTATGAGAGCTGAAGGATGTGGCATCCTGTCAGAGCGTAAGGTTACAGTTATCAGGGTTATCGCCAATTTTTGGGCGGAGGAAGATGGATTAGTGCCTTGGCAGGAGCACAGTGGGAGTATTATCTGGAAATGTGTTGTCGAAGGCTTCGAGGACGAAGCCTAATTTAAGTGGGGGAGAATTGTAACATCCCAAAGTCAGAATCAAGAGTTCAGGGGGGGTAAAAGTGTAAGTTTGGAAGAGAGGGACTCGGTGAGTAGGAGCTGCAACTCGTCGAGTTGAAGCATGTGCCGGGCACATGTTAAGTGACCGGACTCGCCGAGTCGGAGGCTGGACTCGACGAGTCCGTGCTGGAATGAGAAACCCTAATTCCTGGGGTTTGCACCCTATATAAGGAACCTTAAGCCCCACCCCAGCCTCTTTAGCACCCCCTTTGATGTCCAGAAGCTTTCTCCTTCATTTCTGAACCCTAATTTGAGAGTGAGAGGGATTAAGTGTTTTGTGGAGCTTGGAGAAGAAGGATACTTGAAGCAAGAGTTGGTGGGATCATAGAAGAGCGAAGTGGATCTGATTTCCTTGCTTGTTGGCATCAGATTAAAGGTAAAAAGCTGTTGCCATGTCTTTGTTGTGCTTAGATTGTTCATGGGTGAAGTTTTAGGGCCAAGGTGTCATATATGAGTCTATTTTCGAGTATTGGGTTCAGATCTGTGGTTGCTACTACAGATCTAGACTGGTCTTGACTCATGAATCTGGAAAGTGATAGCGTTGGGGGTTGATTGAGAGTGTCCTTGCCTTAAACCTTCATTTTAGCTTGATTGGAGCTTGTTGAGCCTTGCATGCACGTAAAGTTGGAAACTTTACGTGTGAATCTGGCCCTAGGAGTCCAGATCTATGTATTGGAAGCAATGGAATGGCCTGTGATCGTCTGGATGAAGATATTATGCATGGACTCGGCGATTCTGGGAGATGACTCGGCGAGTCGGGCTTGATATCAGACCTTGAGTCGCGTAGTAACTCGGCGAGTCGCATGGGTGACTCGACGAGTCTTATGGAGATGAGCTTGGGCTCGACGAGTTGTAAGAACAACTCGGCGAGTCTATTGAAGGTTGCCTTGGACTCGGCGAGTCTGTTCTTGGACTCGGCGAGTCTGGTCGTGGAACCCTAACCTTTTCTGGTTAAGTCGTAAATCGGTGAGTCGAGGGACGACTCGGTGAGTTGAGCAGGATGGGACTCGTTGATCGTCGGACTCGACGAGTCTTGGGGTGACTCGGCGAGTTGAGTCGTGTTCTAAGAGTTTTCAGAGCATAGGGACTCGACGAGTCAGTAGGTTGACTCGGTGAGTAGAGTCAGTCAGGAAGGTTGACTTTGACTGAGGACTTTGACTTTGACCAAGAGTTGACCAGTTTGTTTGCCAAGGGTATTTTGGTAATTATAAGTATTTATGGAATTGGTTCTTTGGTAGTGTTCGGTGGTGGTATTCATGACGGTGGTCGGAGCAGCGTGATCTTATTTCTTCAGTCGGCAGTTGCAGGTGAGTTATCCTCACTATATCGACAGGGTCTACGGCACCAAGGCCGGCCCTTTATCGGATGGAAATCCGGGTAGTTGTTGTTATGTTATTGCTTTGCTATGTTTGCATCCTGGTAGTTAGGATGGTATGTGTTAGAGACCTGGTTAAGGTCGGTACCCGGGATATAGGGTAATGATATGCTAATGACCGGTTAGGTCGGAATCCTGGTTAGGATATTGATATGCTATGTGATCTGTTAGACTGTTTGTCTGGTTGAGGATTGTATATGATTATATGTTTATGTACACATGGTTGTTGGACCGGGGTTGGGTTGAGGCGGGTCCTGCTTGGTGCTGTAGGCCAACATACCCAGGGCGGACCGGACATTCCGAAGGCCCAGCGAGCGGTCCGGATAGGCTGAAGGCCCCGAGAGGGCGGACCAGACGTGCCGAGGCTCGGAGAGTTGAACAGGCCGACTGAAGGCCCGGTGCGGGCGGACCAGTCATACTGTAGACTCAGAGAGTGGACCAGGTGGACTGAAGGCCCTGTGCGGGCGGACCAATCTCACTCTAGACTCGATATATGTGACTAGACTCAGAGGGTGGACCAGGTGGACTGAAGGCCCGGTGCGGGCAGACCAGTCACACAGTAGACCCGATGTGCATGGCTGTTCTATTTATGAGTATGTTTATGTGTGGTTGGTATTTTGGGGGTAACTCACTAAGCTTTCGGGCTTACGGTTGTAGTGTTATGTTTCAGGTACTTCAGGAGATCGTGGCAAGGCGAAGGCGTGATCGTACCGCTCCTCATGTTTTATGATGTGGTTCTGGGGATACTCTGATGTTTAAATGAATTGAAAACCTTTTTGTAATAACTTAATGAATATGGGTTGTTTTTGAAAAGTTTAAATTGGTTGAAATTTTTAGAGCGTTACACAACAACCACCATTCTAGTATTGACATGCCTCCCTTCGAGTTGTTGTATGGGAGGAGGTGTCGGACTCCCATTTGTTGGGGAGAGCTAGGGCAGCGTGTGATGGGTAGCACTGAGATAGTGCTTCAGACGACAGAGCAGATACAACAGGTTATACAGAGGTTACTAACGGCTCAGAGTCACCAGAAGAGTTATGCGGATCGGCGACGATCCGAGTTGGAGTTCCAGGTGGGGGACTTCGTACTCCTGAAAGTATCTCCTTGGAAAGGAGTGATCCGATTCAGGAATAGGGGCAAGCTGGGGCCCCGGTACATCGATCCATTCAGGGTGACCGCGAGGGTGGGCAAGGTAGCATATCGGTTGGAGCTACCTGCGGAGTTGAGCCAGATTCATGATACCTTCCACGTGTCTCAGTTGAGGAAGTGTATAGCCGACGAGTCGGCAGTGGTACCGCTGGAGGATATTCAGGTGGATGCGAGCCTGAATTATGCTGAGAGACCAATCGCGATCCGGGATCGGAAGATCAAGGTTCTGAGGAACAAGGAAGTGCCTCTAGTGCAGGTCCAGTGGCAACATCGGAAGGGGTCCGAGCTGACCTGGGAGCCGGAGTTGGAGATGCGGGAGCAGCATCCAGAGTTGTTTGTCGAGCAGGACTTCGAGGGCAAAGTCTGATTCTAGGGGGGAGAATTGTAACATCCGGATTCCCAGGTATCTCATTTTAAGTATTTATATTGACTATTAGAGAGGGACTCGGCGAGTAGGCGCTCAGACGCGCCGAGTAGGATCGCGCATTGTTGGACTAATTTAGTGACGGACTCGGCGAGTCCATGCTGTTTAATGAAACCCTAATTTCTTGGGTTTGGGACCTATTTAAGGACCCTTATAGCCACCATTTGCTGCTACCAGAGCCTTGAGAGAAACCCTAATAGTGCTTGAGCGTTTTTGAGAGAGAAGAAGCCATTATTGGACCTTTGTGGGTTGGTTTTGCAAGAAGAAGTTGATTCCAGCTTAGAGGAGGCCAAGGAGGTTGCTTATTTGTGGATTGCAAGCAGAGGACATCATCCTTGAGGTAGTATATCAACCCTCTTTCTGTTTTGTTAAAGAATCCATGGATCTAGGGTTTTCTATACCCTTTATTGGGTTAATTTGTTGGGAATATGGTCCCTTATCATGTTAGACTTCAGATCTGGATCCATAGTGGTCCAGAGAACTTATTCCATCTATCTTTATGAGGAGTTATGGAAGAAATGGACTTAGGATGTTGTATTTGGGGCTAAATCATCAAGTAGAGTCATTTGGACGTTGCATGAGTATCAAGTTCGAACCTTTACGTGTTTATTGAGCTTGGGAAGGTTAGATCTATGGATTAGAGGAACAGATCTGACCTCAGAAGGTCATTTGAGTGAGAGCATGGAATGAACTCGCCGAGTCCATGAGCGGACTCGACGAGTCGAGTCGGGGTTACCCCGCGATTCGTGACAGGTGTAACTCGTCGAGTGGGAGGATGACTCGACGAGCCAAGAGAGACTGAAAGGATTCAAAGGACCCGCATGGACTCGTCGAGTCGCCTTTGTGCACTCGACGAGTCGGGTCAAAGTTAACCGTTGACTTTAGGGTTCTGGTCAAGACTGATTTAGGAGAGTTCAGGGAAGGGTAGAATGGCCTTCTACCCATTCTGTAGAGATGAGATCATGAGAGAGTATTGATCGGGAATGTTATTTGATTAATAGGAGGAGGCTAGGTCGGGATGTTAAGCACGAGAGTCTATCCGACTTCATTGAGGTGAGTCTTCTCACTATACATTACCTAGAGTGGTATTTATGTGTAGACCGGAGGGTCTTGTATGCTATGTGTATATATGAGATTATTGTTGGATTTTGAGCATTCTAACACTCCTATGGTGTACATGCAACCCTATAAACCTTGGATCTATGTTTTCTCTATTATACATGCAAATATTAACTATTCCAAGGTTTCATCCTAACTAGCATATTATGAAGCACCTATACTACAAAGTTCTAGTTAGATGACATACCTTTTGATGTAGCTTGATGTCTTCAAGCTTTAAGAGCTTAGCCCCAATAGTGTGGAAGACTCAAATGGAATCACAAATCACCAAAACACCTTGGAAGAACTTGAGAGAATATGTATGCACACTAAAATCGGCCCACTCTTATTTTCACACACTTGTGCCAATTTTATGAGCCAAGGACCCCTTTATATATTATGGAGGATTAGGGTTACATCCATGTAAACCCTAATACTCATGACCTTTCATTTACATAGGATCCATGGGTTAAAAGCCCCATGGACCATCCATGAAAGCTTAGCCCAACCTAAATGAACTTGGCCCATTCCATATATATAAGAGTCCATATTTAATTAGTTCTTTTTGATCACATAATTAATTCTAAATTAATTCTTGATCAATACTAATTAAATAATATGATTCCATATTAATATATTAGAACTTCTAATATATTAATATAAATCATAAATATACTATTCTCAAAAGACTATCCATATAAATTGTGCCGGTGAAGTGCAACCCAAATGGACCATGCCGGGTCGGGTCAAGTACATACCAAATATAGTTATGGACTTAGACATTAATCCAACAGTCTCCCACTTGGATAAGTCTAAAACTATTATTGAGTATGACTTCAAAACCTAACTGGCAATCGTAGCTCTTAAAGCCGCTGTCGAACTCTGACCTTGTCAATGACTTGTCCATTAGATAAGGGATCATATATTCCTCTATTCTAGATATCATATGGACTGAGACATGGATTATAATCATTCTCTCTGTCCATTTGTTGTTTCCCGATTTTCGATTTATGATGACTGACTGATTGAACAAATCAAATCAGTCCTGGCTTGGCCAAGCACTCACATGTGTCATCGCTAAATCATCGAGGGGCCCACAGATATCGCTTTTATCCCGAAGGTAAAAGGAATGGATAAACTTCGACTCATATGGCTTGTTCTACTACTTGTTGAATCATACACAAAGGCACGTTTTATAACATCGAGTTACCAAATGCGTTTTCGTGCAATCAATGTATAACCAACTCATAGTAACAACTCATATCTCTAGGTTTGAAGAATATAAGATATTATCGTCTCATGATCACTCGTGATAAAATCCATGAAGTGATTCAAATGAGCGCGGGTTGAATCCAATACTCAGAACTTATGAGCACTCATGAGTGTTGTAGCACCACTTTGTCCACCAACTTGGACCTCTACAAACCAACCCATGACAGTCTTGATTCATATCTACTTCCAACATATGACTGACTGTGGATGGTTTAAATAACTTAATCATTCAGGAAGAGCAACTTAGTTATTCTGGAAGTCAAAACATGCAAAGTGAAACACAAGAATAAATGAATCAAATATGGGATCAAACCCTATGAATATAAATAAACACTTTTATTTATCACCATACTGATTACTCATTATTCATTGTTTCGGTTTTATCAACTTTATACTTGAATTAAAAACACTAGTTGTCCCATGCTCCAAGCATGTACATTATGTTTTTCTTAAACAATAGCTTTGCCATACACCAAGTATGCACTCTATGTTTGTCTATGATCCTTACTTTGTGAAATAAACCAATTGAACATAATTTCAATGATTCTAATTTCACACTCCCAAATCCTTATCGAAAAATGTGAGAATTTCAAATTCCTATCATTTATCGAAATCTGTTTAGATTTTAAACTTATATGCACTGACCCTCCTGTAATGAATATGTACAAAGTCACAAAGACTTGTCAACAGTCATTATAAGGTATTCCAATGGAGATCAACTCCATGGAAACTAAGTCTCATATTCAAAGTACATTGCTTTGGACATGCTTCTTGCATTTAGTTTTCTAATCTTACACAGATAACTTCCACCTATGGAGACAACTCCATATTCTCATTTTGACTATCACTTCTGAATAAGAGATGCTTCTTTTCAGAATATGTCAATACAGTCCTTCCAAAATTAGCACTATACTTCCAACTGTCCCTGAGCAACCAATCTTTGGTAAACATCAGATTGTCCTCGACAATTGCTTAATCATTTTAGTCATATCCAATTCTAGACCTTTTCCCTTCTTAATGCCTCTGGGCATTTGGAAAAATTTAGAAATGACAAATATTATAGAACATGCAATCGATCCTGTACCCAAAGCAAATGGTACACGATTCATGATGTCTCACATAAAGACATGATTCTAGACCAGTCTTTTGCTACAATATTTTTATTTGCCATATTTTCAAAATTTAACTATGAAGAGGGATACCGTAATCATAATCGAATTTTGAGAACGCAATATATAGAATTCCTTAAGTTGAACCAATCCAACATGAAATTAATATATATATTCTTGACTAAAGATGATTAAGGTCTCAATCTAAGCCTTTAGAACTGAAATGAAGTATATCCTCTCCCTTAATTATAGCAAAACAACTTTTTCAATCCCTGCAGCCTCACGAATTGAAACTTTTGTTTTCTATAATTAACATTGCTAACTTGCAACACTAACAATAATTATCATGCTCCCACTAACATGATGATTATTAGCATAACACTTATGCTCCCACTAGCTTTGACATGTACTCAGAAATCAGCTGGACTTCTAGAAATCAATACTTTATTGACTTTCTTACCAAAGTTCAGATTTCTGATACGAGATGCTTTGATAAAACTTTATCAAAATCATACACCTTTCCTTAGATAGCATGCATGTGTGTCTAAACAATTTCAGAACTATGAAAAGGGATGCCGTAATCATAGTCTCAATTGTTTAGACCTTTTGCCATCTTCTTCAAATCTACTTGGTGGAAGTGTTTCCTCACCATCATTTTCATGAATCGGAGAGAAACCTTATGACCCTTAGATTTTATGGTGTATGTGTTCTTATCCATGTGAATCGTCAAAACCATAGTTACAAGACAAGGATAATGACAAATCCAAACTCATATGGACTGAGCTTATGCAATCTTAACTTCTTGCCACCTGGCAGTACAGGGCCTGCCATTGCTTCCAAGTTGTTATGCAACCAATTGAGAACTTTCAGAACTCCTATGCAAAGCCAAGTTTAACTGGAATGGGCACAGAATATGTCAACACGATAGGTTATAAACCTCAAGTCGTGTGCTAGTGAAGAACCTCAGGTTTTATTCTTGATTAGTTCTTGAAATTCTTTTTAAGATCTTTAAGACTCCCACTATCCTCTTGACATATAAGACTATCTTGCCAAATATTCAAGAGATAGTGCGGATTCTTTATCAAGACAAACACTTCACACAATTGGCCTTACTTGGTCTTTGTTTTATCAAAACATCACAACTTACCAATTTCAAATGTACAAGAGTAGGACACTTTTACTCTTACATTTGACAAGTGTTTTAAACCTTTCTTTAAGATATGTCACTCAAGTTACAATCTTGGAGTATGACTCTAAGAATTGTTTTGGAACGAAGTATGACTTATCTTCCTGATCTAACCATTTCAACAATTCATGACTCCTCTTCTTAGTCATAAGAATGCACTAAGATGACCTTTAGAGGACTAATTGTGATATGATTTCTAAATCATTAAGATGATCACAAACATGATACTAAAGTACTCTCCCATCTTTTCAGATTTGAGAAACTTTTATCTTTCTGCCTAATTTGATTCTTCCCATTCGTTCTGCCATACATTGAGACTTTTCCAATGTTTCAGAATTATAATTAAACTTGTAAGTATAACCATATTTACTAAACTTTAGTAAATCAAATAGTCTTAACGAGCTTTGTGGTGGACATGACCAGTGCACAAGAATGTGTACTCGATCCCTTTAGTCCTTCACTTGACTCACACATCCATGTGAACAAGTAATTAGTCTTGATTTTCCAATGCTTGAAATTTCTCATTCATCATACTATTCAACTTGAATGATTCCAAGTTTCGGTCCAATTGAAACTTGGGCGATGAGGAACTTTCCTGATTTGGTAAATTTAGACACTACCACAAATGAAAGAATCAAATCCATTTTCCAATATTGCTGTAAGTGGAATCATATAAGCAACAATTTTCCACAAATGCCATTGTAAGGATATTTCAAATAAATAAAATTAAACAATTTTCTTTTATTTTAAAACTTTGCGGAAAAACTTATCCTTACAATCCACATGGAAAATTGTTGTTATCTATTCCTTAGCAATATATCATAACTTCTTAAGCAACTGCTCAAAATTCTGATGCGATCGAAATCCACCTTCGCGATCAGAATCAGCATATACTTCCTTTAAGATTTCTCTCTATTCTTTGATTCTTAAAACATCAACATGTGACCCAGTCACATCATGTAATGAGGATCTCAGAATAGAACTTAACAGAGTTAGATAATGGGCTCTACCTGATGTAGAGTCAAACTTATTGACTTTAACATCCTTAGGTAAATTTGGCAGCTTTGCAATCAACGCCCCTTCCTTTTGGCAAAATAAACATATGGACCCTTTGGTAATGGGACTATCTCAGACTTAGCCTTTCTCTTTACCATTTGGTCAGCCGGGTTGACTATGGCCAATCCCTTTCCATTGGGAAGAGAATGCTTTTTTTGGATTTCCAGTGTCACCATTGTCACTGTCCATAAAGTTTTTGGGAAGTTGATCTTCTAATCAAATTTGCTTTACTATCGTTCCAAATCATTGCTGATTCAACAGCACCAAGCAAATAGATATGATCATTAAGGTTCATGTCATAGTCTGTTTCATAGTAGTCCCAAAGGAACTCACTATGTGACTTAGAAAGTGATTGAACATCCAACTTTCTCAAGACTTTGACACCCAACTCTCCCGGCTTGTCAATATGTGACTTCATCTCTAAGATGTGATCACACATAGACCTTGCTTGCCATTAGGGCTTGAGTGACCTTTAACTTGTGGGTTAGGGAGAATATTTGGAGGAGGTGGAGGAAGAGAAGTATGACTTCCATGAGCCAAACTCGAGAAGTCATATTCATTAGGAAAGCTTGGTTTGGGAAGATCATTGTTGTCTAAACCAGACATCAACAATGGGAGAAATTCACGTAAAGTTGATTTAAGTCCTTAATATAACACCCAATATGATATATTAAGGCTAGGACCCAACAAACTATTTTATAACTTGGAAGAGTGATGCCGTAATCCAAGCCATAAAATATTTGAAAGTAGGTGAATGACGATTCACCAATTTCCACCAAGATAAACGAAATGTATTATTAGGTTTTAATTGATTTTGAAACTCCTAGATTCTTTTGAGATTCCTTGAACTTTTCAATGGCATATTTCAATCTCGAGTGTGCCCTTCAGGTTTTGTGACTGGGATGCTGAGGATCACAAAACAAGGTGTGAAGTAACCATGCAAATATACTTGGTACCATTAATATTTACCCATCAATCGATGTGCCGGTTAACCACACACACTCCAACGATACTATGATAAACATTAAGTTACCCTTTGCCTACCTTGTTAAGTCCAGGTTAGTGTGCCGGTTAACCACACACGCTCCACTAACAGCTTAAACAAAGTGCAAAGTGTAATTTCATGGATTAGCACCTTATTCACATTTTCCTAAGTAACTAAGATTGGGAATTTATAAGTGTTTAGTTACTTAGTATTTATCATTATACTTATAATGAAGGGAGAATTATAGTCCTTGTCCTACCTGTTCGGCTAACGACCCTCCACCAGTCAAGGAAGCGGTGGGTGAGAGTGGACACCCATTAAACTGCCATTTTATAGGCAGTAACCTTATACCCCCCTTATGGACCGGCTTCGTGAATGAGGCCTACTAATGGTAAGACGACTTGCTCTTATACATATAATATATTAAACTTTTAATATTATAATAGTATAAGGGAGTATTTTAGACATTTAAAATACTTGGTGGTTTAATCTATTAATTAAACTATACTCTTAATTTAATTAAATTTAAACCATGTCATTATGGAATATTTAACTCTCTTTTAATTAAACACTTTAATTATCTATTAATAAAGTCCATAAGAGTTAATTGAATTATTCAATAAAA
Organism: Lactuca virosa; assembly: GCF_052849685.1. Classification (NCBI taxonomy): domain Eukaryota; kingdom Viridiplantae; phylum Streptophyta; class Magnoliopsida; order Asterales; family Asteraceae; genus Lactuca; species Lactuca virosa. The sequence goes on from NC_136433.1 coordinate 284,726,100, forward strand.
ACATCATAATTCCAATTATTAAATTCAAAATTAAAACCATTTAATTAATTGTTTAAGTTATGAACCCAAGAGTTTTAGAATTCAATTCTTTTTTTTATCATAAAAAACTTTTTCCAAATTCCAAAATTTGAGGGCAAGTTTTGTAACTCTTGAAAACTTTTGGATTCCATAACTTATGGAATTAATGGTGTTTTATGATGAAACTTTCCATGTTCCATAACTTAAGAACAAGTTATGGAATTCTTTAAAACATTAACACCAAATTTTGTAACTCCATAAAAACTTTGAATCAAATTTTTTTTTAAAAAAAAAACTTTCATATCCATAACTTATCGAAGTTTCAAAAACCCTTAAGATCACAACTTTAAAAAAAAACTTTTGAGCTCCAAAATTTTATGACAAAATATGTAACTCCTTAAAACATTTAGATCAAACTTTTAAAACTAATAAAATAATCATATCATTTTATCTTTTACTAAATTTGACATAATTCAACTCATATAACAAATGATTCAAATTTTACAAATAATTCGTTTTACACAAAACAAGTAATTATCTTAAAATTTGACAAACATCATGTTTTTTTTTCCTTTTTTTCAACTTGAAAATAAAACATTTGCATCAATATAACAGAAAACAATCTGGCTCTGATACCACTATTGGATTTTGAGCATTCTAACACTCCTATGGTGTACATGCAACCCTATAAACCTTGGATCTATGTTTTCTCTATTATACATGCAAATATTAACTATTCCAAGGTTTCATCCTAACTAGCATATTATGAAGCACCTATACTACAAAGTTCTAGTTAGATGACATACCTTTTGATGTAGCTTGATGTCTTCAAGCTTTAAGAGCTTAGCCCCAATAGTGTGGAAGCCTCAAATGGAATCACAAAACACCAAAACACCTTGGAAGAACTTGAGAGAATATGTATGCACACTAAAATCGGCCCACTCTTATTTTCACACACTTGTGCCAATTTTGTGAGCCAAGGACCCCTTTATATATTATGGAGGATTAGGGTTACATCCATGTAAACCCTATTACCCATGACCTTTCATTTACATAGGATCCATGGGTTAAAAGCTCCATGGACCATCCATGAAAGCTTAGCCCAACCTAAATGAACTTGGCCCATTCCATATATATAAGAGTCCATATTTAATTAGTTCTTTTTGATCACTTAATTAATTCTAAATTAATTCTTGATCAATACTAATTAAATAATATGATTCCATATTAATATATTAGAACTTATAATATATTAATATAAATCATAAATATACTATTCTCAAAAGATTATCCATATAAATTGTGCCGGTGAAGTGCAACCCAAATGGACCATGCCGGGTCGGGTCAAGTACATACCAAATATAGTTATGGACTTAGACATTAATCCAACAATTATGTGCATTGTGATATATGTATGCTATGTGTTGTATAGACCGGACCGGAGGGTCCAACGATATAGACCGGACCGAAGGGTCCAACGATATAGACCGGGCCGAAGGGTCCAACGAGCTATGACTGGACCAGAGGGTCCAACGAGCTACGGGACTGGAGGGTCCCGCTGAGACACATCGACCGGAGGGTCGTATTGTAGCCTCGAGTGGCGTATGTGTTGCATGTGGTATTTTGCGGAACTCACTAAGCATTTATGCTTACAGTTGTTGTGTGATGTGTTTCAGGTACTAGCGAGGATCGCGGGAAGGCGCCGGCATGATCCGTACACACTTATGGAGTTATGATATTGAGATCTTAGGACATGTTTTGTTATGTTACAATGGACACATTATGTTTTTATGATTACTGTGTGAATGAAAGTATGTTTTAAAATGAAAAATTGTTTTGAAAAATTACGTCGTTACAAGAACTCCTAAAAGCACAAAGCAAGCAACATTCGAGCATTGAGTAACCATACCAAGCATCTAATTCAATAAGCACATATAGCAGGCACATAAGGCGTCTTCCTATATCCTTAGCCCTAATCTAGCATGCGGTTCTCATAATCATATCACATAATAACATAACATGTATGGATATCTTGGGGAAAAATTACTTGAGCTCGGCCGGTCGCACGCATCATACACCTTGTTCTTTCTCAAAACTCCTTATTTTAAATTTTAGAAAAAATTATTTCATTATAAAAATCTTTCAAACCCTCGATTTGAGTCCAGACACCCCCGAAGGTGTGTTCGAATCCCTCAAACCAAGGCTCTGATACCAACTTGTAACATCCCAATTTTCAAGACCAAAATTTTTGTTTTTAAATATAATACTTATAAAATCATTTAATGAAAAACAACATCATCATCGTTTCAAGTCATCAAACCAATCACATGTCTCAAAATCGTAACAAAAAGCAGTAATAATGTCAGAGTACAAATCCCATGGATCTCAAAATGCCGAAATCATGTGTGTGCGTTGCGCTGCTACCGTGCCGGCTCCTTCCCCTTCGTTGAAGAGGTACCTGAAACAAAACTGAAAACTGTAAGCATGAAGCTTAGTGAGTTCCCCCATCATACCACATACCATACAATAACATATCTAGCCAAGCATATATGGGTGCCGGCCTCCCCTTCGGTCTATTTCAACCGGATAGTTGCCTAGCATATCTGGGTGCTGGCCTCCCCTTCGGTCTATTTCAATCGGATAGTTGCCTAGCATATCTGGGTGCTGGCCTCCCCTTCGGTCTATTTCAATTGGATACCGAGGACTATTTCACCCCTACCACTACCATACAAAATCATAACATACTGGCACATAGAACATAACAGATAATGGTATACCAAATAATTATCACACATACAATTATCTAACTACAAACTCCTACTAATGGGTCGACATTGTGGCCTTAGACCCACTTCTACTGGAAGGTAACTCACCTCGTTAAGCTGCGTATCGAATCTCGCGGAAAGTAGTCTCTAACAGCTGCTCCGATAACTCCCGGCTATCATAATCACATTAACACTCAATCAGAGTCTATAACATTATTTAGGGTAAAATGACCATTTACCCCTTGGTCCAATTGGAACATTCATAAGTCCCAATTCTAGCTTATTAAGCCCAGCCCTCCTATGGCCCATCAAGGACTCCCTAAGGGCCCACTAATTGCCCAATTTCTGAATTGGGCCTTAACCCCCAAATGGGCCCCAAAGTCCCAAGTCCTAATATAATAATTCCAAAGGGTCCAATCATGGCCCTATAGGCCCAATACTCTAGTTTCAGATTCCCAAGTCCAAAATTATACTTCACAATGGGCCACGGGGCCCCAAAGTCCAGGCCCATTCTCTTAAGGCCCAAAAGCCCAAAACATCCATTCTGCATGCGTAAGCGCGACGTACTTGGCACGTACGCCCAGTGTACGCTGGCCTTGACCAAAACGGGGAGTTGACCCAGTACGCGCGGCGTACCAGGGAGTACACCCATCGTACTGGCCAGTTTCCTTGGGGCTTTATTCATGACTTAATCCAGTAAGACCTTACGTCCAAACTGTAGATCCAGGCCCCCTAAGACCTCCTAACCCATAAAGTCACAAACTTTATGTGCTTGCATGCATAGTTGGCTCTCAATACATGATTTTGGTCCTTTAACAAGCTCAATGGACATCAAACACTTGCATGGTTGTGGCTTAACCATCAAGTTCCGATTTTTATGACCTTAGGTGCCTTCAAGAGCCCAAAAGGACAGCTCTTAGGCTCTGAAATCGTAAAGATGCAAGAAGCCTCAACAATAAGGTCCAAAAGTGATCTTAAACACCCCCAAAAACAAATCTAAGCATACAATGGCCAAGTATGGAACTTGATACCTCAAAAGAGTCAGAAATGATGTCAATCCTCTGGATCTACAAGCTCTTGGTGGATCATTGCTTCTTCTTCAAGCTTCTTTCTTCCCTTATCACTAACACAACACACAAACACTCTCAAATGGCTTCTAGAACACGAAGGCACACAAAAGGGAGCTAGGGTTTTCGTGGTGGCTGGATATGGGTGAAGGGAGGCTGAAACAACAGGGGTTATGTTCTTTATATAGGGAGTAAACCCTAAATTTTAGGGTTTAAGGAGCCACACACGTACGCTGGGCGTACTCCTGGTACGCTGGGCGTACGTGCATGACCTCCGCGGTTCACTCTCACGAGTACGCTGGGCGTACATGGCAATGTACGCCCCGCGTACGAAGCTTCCTCAGCCCACTTATAAGGCCCAATGGCCAAAGCCCAAACCAAACCATTCCACACTTCAACTAAGATGATCAATAATAATACCTGGAAAATCCCGGATGCTACAAACTAGCGTACTAGAATCAATAATAGAACGAGTAGAAGAGACAGACAATACAACTGACATGTCACCAAGCCAACCCAATCTGTCAGGTCTATCTTGCAACCAAAACTTCAACACCAAATCTAAAAAACGTCCCATTAGGATTGCTCAATACCTCCCTGTGGGGGACGATGGAGGTTGGAGGGATCCCAACCTAAAAGAAAACGATCTCTGACAGAGGCCACTTTTTGAATATCTAAAGCAAAAATCCTGTGAAAAACAACTGCAAGAGGAAAATTATCCAACCATTTATCATACCAAAAACTCGCTGAAGCACCATCTCCCACCCTAATCTGAAAAAGGGAAAGAAGATCAATCCCCTTGTTCCTGAGGTTGGAAATCATACGGATAAGGTTGTTCCAAGGTCCCAACGGAAAACCACGATAAGGTAAGGAAAAAAGACCCCCGTCTTGGCCATAGATAGCTTTGACAATTCTCACCCACAACATGTTAGGATGATGAAAGAACCTCCAATTCTACCTAAACATCAAAGCTCTGTTAAAAGCAAAAATACTTCCCACCACAAGCCCTCCAACCTATTTACACTACAAGAAAAATGACTTACAGTCACACCAAAAAAGTGTGACCATATGTGTATAGTGACATTTTATTTTTTCACTGAAAGTGTGACGGAAGGTGACGCCATCGTATGGGTCTTATGGTCACTTTAAAATGTAGTGTCCGTATGATATGAAAAAGTGTGGCCGTATTATAAATGTGTGGCTATTAGGCAGAGAATTTTGTTGCTAAAATCAATCATTTTATCCAATATTGTGGCGTTAAACTTTCGGTAGACACATTTATTTTGTAACTGTAGTGACTATATATCACCAACTTGCGTCATGCATGTTGTTTAAGTGTGACGTTTTACTAATAAATAGTCACACAATTTAAAGTTTATTAAGACTATTTGGTATCTTTTGCAGACATGTAATTACGGTGAACATGACCATATTCGCTAAATGGTCACATGTACTTAATTTCATATGTGGCGATTTGCTAATAATTAGTCACAAAAAGAAGCAATTTTGGTGACTATTACATATCATATAGAGACACAATTAAGTGAAACATGATCATAAGTATTATAAAGACACACATTTTGTTAAAATTACGGATTTAATATTAGTTTACAGCCATATTTGTATTATTTTTCATGACCGATGTTATCATTCAGACATATAAAACGTTGTAACTATGACTATTTTATATTATTTCGACATAGAGAATCAATTACAAAATAATTGTAACTGATTTATAGACACAAAGTTGTTGCAAGTGTGACCAATATTCCAATTATTACCATAAAAATTGGTTATTAGTATAACCTATTTTATCATTTAGACACGAAAACGTTGTTGAATGTGACTATTGTTTGTACTACAATCATAGAAAGTAATTTAAACTGTGGCCATTAGTGTTCTGTCAAGACACACAATATAGATAAACATGACTACTATCTTCCATATGGTGATATTATTTGCATATTTACAAGTGGTTATTTTATTTTCTGACAAAAAAAATATTATCTAAGCATGACCATACATGAATTTTTAGTCACATAGTTATTGAATTTAGTGAAATGTGATATTTATTTGTCACATCATTTTTTTTACGTTGTTATTATTTAATTCATCGTCACAAAAACTTTATATTTCGATATTATTAATAACTGAAATCCAAATCCACACAATAAATTCGTAATTAAAATACCCAAAAATAAAAAATTATACTAATTGCAAGTATTAAAATAAGGGAAGTAGAGCAAAAACATCATAAACCAAAACTTGGATTATAATCATATGAAGAGAAGTATTACACTGATAGAGTATATAGTAATAGATATTATAAACCATTGTGAACATTAAAATAAGCTTTAAAAGATATGGATGGCAATGATAAACATAATCTCAGATTTAATTTGCTCAGTGAAAATAAAGATGTTTCTTAAAGATGGCTTCAAATTCTTACTTGCACCTCCAACTAAAATTATTTTGCTCATAAATAATCAACAAACTACATCATCATATTTGATCTTCTTATTGCTAGATGCATCATAATCGTTCCAGTTTCTAATCAATCTTCTTGTCATAGTCATTCCTGCACTTGCACTTACAACAGACGAAACACATGTTCTTGGTGATCATACAAGCCTTGTAATAAAAAAAATAGTAATCAAACACGAGAATTAACAAGATTCACAAGTGAAAACAAATACAAAAAATTTTAGAGCATATACGTGACTTTTTCCTATATCATTTCTTCTTGTAATCAGAAGCAAAATACCAAGTTTAGACAAACCCTAAAAACTCCAAACACTTGAACAAACATTATATTATTTTTCCAACTATCACAGATAATCATAATCAACAAAGCTTTAATAATTATATGATCACAGGACATCATTATTTTAATCCTCAATGCTCAAAAAATTAAGAATCACAATCAAATTTTGGTTATTACCCTAAGTTGATTGCTTAGAATTACCAGTAATAACTTTAAAAGCAAATCCAAACAGCCCTAAAAGTTTAGGGAAAAACATGAGAGCAACATTTTTTAGATAAAATCTAAAAACATGTATGCCAATTTAGAATTTTGATTGAAAGCAAATTTGATGTGCAAAAACCACATATATACAAGAAATAAATGTCATAGCTTTACTTATAATAGAAAAACATGTATAGAAGAAGAAAACTACTTACAAAGAGGCCGGTGAGGAGTGGTGGTGTCAAAGAAACGCATCTAATTCCAAATGTAGAAACTGCAAAAAAAACCATCAAAATTAATGATATAGGACATAAATCAAGAGTTTGAAGGATAGAAAATATAAGGTACTTGCAATGATAAGCCTTCCACCAGTAGATGACAACTGCAACTCATATTCTGATCTATTACCAAAAGGGCATTTATGTCTTTTTGCATAGTAATGAAGTAATATAAAGTAGAACAAATTACTGAAATAGTCCCTGTGGTTTGGCTAAAGTTGCGCGTTTGGTCCCTATGTTTTGTTTTGCACTCGGACCATCCCCACGTTTTCTTTTTATTACCCGCCTGGTCCCTGGGTCCGTTAGTCGTCAACTCCAAACGTTAAGTCCCTCACGTGCTTCGCACACGAGGGGTATTTTCGTCATTTTATACATGGCGCCTAAATGCAATGCCAATCGTTTCTTCATTCCGATCATTTTCCGATCACCTCCCTCTCACACACACTCTCTCTCTCACTTAATCTGTAACTCATCAAAATCGAGTAGAAACCCTAACTCCTCAAAATTTTGCAAGAATCATCGAAGCAACAATGGTGGGTTGGAGGATTAGAGCAAACATGGAAGAAATAGACGTTGAAAACCATTACGGTAACCCCTTAATTTCAAAAGTTAAATTTATCACTTACAAATTTCAAGCTAATAAGTTGAAGCTTTCTCTTTTACAGCTGGTCATCCAACTATCTTCTCCATCAGATTATTCTATGGTGGAGAGTTTACGAAGTTTCCTGGAAGGAGGTACGTCAAGGGCAAAGAAAGATACGTTGATCTATTGGACATTGATGAGTTTTGTGTGCACGATATTGATGAGATGATGGAGACCCTAGGCTGTGTTGAGGAGGGTAAGTTGCTTTATTACCACTTCAAAAGACCCTTTTCAGATTTGGACTTTGGGTTGTTTGCATTGGCTAGTGACAGTGACATTAACCATTTGGGTACATACGTGGGTCAACATAAACTGATTGAAGTTTATGTTGAACATGGTAAAACAATGTTGCATACATATACAATGTCATCTACCCCTAGTAAAGTTAGGATAGAAGAAATCGTTGATCAACCTTCGTGTAGTAGAAGGCTTTTTTTGGAATGGAAGGAAACTGAAACAGGGGATTGTATTGGATCAAGTAAACCAAATGTTGTGCCAACAAAAGAAACTGAAAGTGCCCAAATTGATGCCCAATGTGAAACACAAGGTATATGTGATGAATTTGATGAATTTCTAAATGAAGAAACTGGAGGGATTACTCATGAAAGTGACAATAGAGATGATGCTGATGATAGTGGTGATAGTGATGATAGTGAGTTCTTAGTAGACTTAGATAACCTCCTAGATGAACCTGAGATAGACATGAATGAGTTTTTGTTAAATATTGATGAAGATATAGAGTGGGTGGGTGATCTTGGAGGGTCAAATGTCAAGGAAACAGAAACAAGGGAAATTGATGATATTGAGGTTGTAAACAATGAGGTATTCTTATATGAGTCATCATCCGATGAAGGTGGGAGCAACAAGAGAAGAAAGTCAATTAAGGCAATCCGAAGGGCAATGGAAAACAGTGAAGCAAGAGTTAGTGATCCATTCTATGTGTACCAAAAATTCACCTCATCTGAAGAATTGAAAAATGCAATAAGACAACATGCTGTGGAGACAAGGAGGGAACTAGACTTCATAAAAAATGACAAAAACAGAATGAGAGCTATTTGTAAAGGCACTATCCCAGACCTTGGTCAACTTGACCCATGTGGGCCCAGTCAAAGCAATAAAGAAAGTGAAGAAAACAACTGTCCATGGGTACTTTATGCTACAAACCACTCAATTCCATTCCATTATAAAACAGTCAATTCCATTCCATTACAAACCACTCAATTCCATTCCATTATAAAACAGTCAATTCAATTCCATTCCATTACAAACCACTAAATTCCATCCCATTAGAAAACTGCCTTGATGAAACAAAAGATAAGTACATTGATAGCATAAATTAAAGCTTGTAAATTAAAATTGACACAAAAAAAACCCAACTGAACACTAATAACAGCCTCAAGGCCCTATTCTCATGTTGAAGCTCATCCAATGACTTCTGCAAATCAGGGGAGATACTTTTTTCAGTTTTTTCACCATTAAAGTTGTCCTCATCAACCCAATCTATGAAACCACATTTTGCTCCCTGCATTTTGAGTAATTTGGTGTGTGTTAAAGGTATGTGATATATAGATATACTTAAGAAGAAATTGTCCTTACCTTTCCAGTACAACAATAGAAAAGTCTTCTAGGGTTTTTCTTGGTAGTCGATCTTCGTATCACACCAACTTCACCACACTTGCAGGTTTTTTCCATTAGGGTTGATCGACACTTCAAAGAAGACGAAATGAAGGAGAAGAAGAAAGGGCGTATTCGAAAATAGAGAGAATCGGGGTTTAGAGGTGTTCTAATAGATTTTTTATATAAAATGACGAAAATACCCCTCATGTGCGAAGCACGTGAGGGACTTAACGTTTGGAATTGACGACTAACGGACCCAGGGACCAGGCGGGTAATAAAAAGAAAACGTGGGGATGGTCCGAGTGCAAAACAAAACATAGGGATCAAACGCGCAACTTTAGCCAAACCACAGGGACTATTTCAGTAATTTGTTCTATAAAGTAATGAGTACTGACCTTGACTTGCTTAATGAAAGAAACAACATTCAACATTCCACTTCTTGATAATCAGACCAAATTAAAGCGTTATAAGAAGAGATTTAGGGATTTAAAACATAATAGGAAGATATAAATCATAATTAGAAGAGATATATCTCTACATCTACAGTATTGACACTTCCCTTATGCATGATTTAGATCTTTAGCAAGCTCATATGAAATCAATACCAATCGAATGTAGTGATTGCATGTAATCAAACCTGAAAACAAAAAGAAATTCCTCAACATTTTTATATCCCCTTCTTAATTACAATTGAGAACAAATTTGTGGAAAGACTTATCAAAAACATCATATTTAAACATGGAGGATGAAATAGCAATCACCTTGAACATGAATGGAAGATCAACTCCTAACTTATCAACAAGAATATCACCTAATCAACAATCTCAAATAAAACATGTTTAGGGCTTACCTTTACATTCGATTATAGGCTTCTAAGCTCTTGTACCGTTGAGATGAAGACCCAAAAAAAACCGAGAAAACACCAATGGGGGTATGGGGCTATTTCGTGAGAAACTCACCGAAAAATGTTCTGATAGGAGACGGAAGGAGCCTAATGGCATCGATCCTGGAATTCTTAATTCCATCTCAACTCGTTTCGTGATCTGACTTGGCACCTTATCCAGATAGACGGTTTTATATTGTTTTCTCCACAAAATCGTCAGTACCTTGATTATGAAGAGAAGTTGTTCATACTATTTTCAAGCAGCCAATAGAGGATGAACAAGGGTTAGGGGAAACACGATCGACGATATGGGCTAAGGCGCGATGTGGAGGAGCCAGGGTAGAGGGACGGATTGGTAACGATGACCCCATGAGAGAAAAACGAAAGAACGAACCCTAGTGGTTTAGATTATGTTGGGGGTAATGGGAATTTGGAAACCTGAGCGGGATGTGAGTTGATTTTCAATATTCAGGATTGACATCTTCGATTGTCGATAGCAGACATTTGGATCGATGGTGCAATGGAGAACGCGATTGGAATTTCCGATATCCCTCATGGCCTAAGGGTTTCAACATTGAAGATAATAGATATTAGGCTTAAAGAGGAAGGAATTACTAAATCTAAAATTTTTCAGGCAGAGGGAATCTGGAACTTTTGGAATGGAAGAACGAGGGAATAAACCAAAAATGAAATTTTAATTTCTATAAAAATTGCAAATAAATGATTTTTTCTTTTTTAATTTTTCTATTTTTTTTAGAAAGATAACTTTCTTAACCAGGGTTTCCGGACCGGTTTTAATTTTTTCATAAAATTACAAATAATTTTTTTTCATTGATAATATTATCTATTGTTTTTATTATTTAAAAATTAATATCTATGTTTTTATTTCTATCATGAAATTAAAATCTAATATATAATTATTTTGTTATAAGTTTTTTTTCCATATGTATGTGTGTAAGTGTAAACGAGTCTGGTTGAGGCCAAGCCATATCCATAAGTCATAAGCCCTAATTCATAATCCCAAGACATAAGCCCTAAATCCTAAGCATAAGCCATAATCCCTACTCCATAAGCCTTAATCCCTAAGCCCTAAGTCATAAGCCATAAGCCATAAGGACTAAGGACTAAGCTAACTATAAGTCATAAGCTCTACACCTTAAGCTTTAAGCAATATGAGTTTAGCCATAAGTTATAATCGCTATTTTGTAAGCCTTAAACCATAACCCATAAGGATTATGGTATGTGGTTTAAGAATTATGGCTTATGACTTAAGATTTATGGTTTATAGTTTATTGCTTAAGAGTTGTATCTTTTGGATTATGGCTTGAGACGTATGGATTATGGCTTATGATATAAGTCATAATCCATAAGCCATATGTCATAAACTTTAAGCCCTAATCCATAAACTATAAGCCACAAGCCTTAACTCCTAAGCTATAAGCTGTCAAACATATATCATAAGATATTTTATACAAAATAGGCCTGAAGCCCCAAGTCATATGGCATAAGCCATAAGCCTTAAGCCTTAAGCCCTTCGCCCTTACTCACAAGCCATACACCTAAGACCTAAGCATAAGCCTAAGTCATGACCCTTGAGCCATAAGTCATAAGTCATAAGCCACCTATCTATACCTACAAACCCACGCATACACCATACCCTATTACAAATCCATATATCCACCCACCCTACCCAAACCCAACTTTACATACATGTATACCCCCACACACACCCATACACAATCTTCCCATATTTGCCAAAGCACGCCCACCTACACCTATACCCAATACTTACCTCATACAATCCACCTTCACCTACAAACCCACACCAACACCACTACATATAAAATTTAATATTAATAATCTATATATCCAAATAAAAATATCAATATATTAATATGACAGGCTTTGACTGATATTAACTAGAACCAACTAGCCTGACCAATTGTCTTTATTCGTAATCGGTTAATGACTTTCATCTGATTAATCAATCACTAAGGGTAATGTGGGGATATAGGTATGGGTGTGTGTATGTGTGTATGTGTATGGATTGGGTTGTAGGGGTGGTGTTGGGTAGGATGTGTGGTATGTAGATGTGAGCTAAAGCCCTAAACCCTAACTACTAAGCCATAAGCCTATACACTAGACATGTATCACAAGCCACAAGCCTCAAGCCTGAATGAATAAGCCTTAAGCCTAAATCCATAATCACTAATATATAAATCATAAGTCATAACTCATAAGCCATGATGCATAAAGCATATGTAAACCTAAAGCTATAAGCCCCAATTTTAAGCCATTAGCCCTAATTTTTAAGCATAAGTCATAAGCTCTCAGTCATAAGTCATAAGTCATAAGTCATAAGTCATGATCCATAAGCCATAATTAGACTAATTCATATGCACTAAGCCTAAGGCCCTATGCTTTATGCCCTAAACATAAGTCATAAGCCCTCAATCATAAGTCATGATCCATAAGCCATAATTGGCCTAATTCATATGCATTAAGCCTTAGGCCCTATGCTTTATACCCTAAGCCCTAAGCTCTAAGCCACATGCCTTGCGCCCTAAGACCTAAGCCCTCATCCATAAGACTTGAGACTTAAGTAATTAATCATCAACCATAAGAATTAAATCTACAGGTTAGGGCTTAGAGCTTAATGCTTAGGCTAACGAGAGTAGTCACCACCAATCCATTAGAAAAGTGCTGCCAGCTCAACGCCACATAAACTCCACTACAAGCTCACTACCAAACCACTAGCCTTTTGAAATGGTCACCACTCCAAATTGTTTATTTATTTATTTTGATATTAAATTAAATAAAAAAAATTTAAAACATAAACCTTAGCATATCACATGCGAAGAAAATGGTCAAAAAAGTTTAACCAATCACATGCGTCGTCTTCATCCGTCTCCATAACCACTCCACAACCAAGCCACTGGCCACTGGGGAAGTGTTCACACATGACTTGGTTGTCCACCTTAGTTTTGACGCATCTTTTTGGCACCCATTATGGATAGCCTTGATGCTTAGTGCTTAGGACATAAGGTTCACGACTTATAACTTAGAGCTTAAGGCTTATGACTTATGGATTGGGGTTTTTAGTTTACATTTTTCAAAACCCTACCACAGAGTAGACTAAAACAACATAAGTAAACAAGTAAGAATTTTGATAGTTTTTTCTCTACATTAGAGTTCAAACAAACCATAGGAAAATCATATATATTTTTTCTATTTTATATAATCAATATTAATTAATATATTTTTTAAATTCTATTATTAATCTAACTTTTTTTAAGTATATATTTCTTTGATACAAATTTTCACCAAAAAACTAAAATTCCCACACTTATTTTTGATTTCCCTCTTCTTTCTTTATCGAACTTTGCACTCTCCTTATCCTAATCGTGTTACCTCACCAGTGACAGACTCCACTAACCTTCATTGGCGAATGACGTCTACCCCCACGAAACCCCTTACGTTAACATCCCTTGTGGGTTGTCGCCACACTATCGACCTACACTGTCGCACATCTCAAACATCGCCGTCCTCGATACCAATTGAGAGTCCATCTCCATTTTCAAGCAATCGTTTCCACTTGCCCTTATCCCAAAGACGCAAAACGATCTCACGAATCTCGTTGTTCTTTTGATTTCCTTCTCTATTGTTTCCACTTGCTAATTTAGTCCGAGAGTCTGAGACGTAGAACAGGTCCGACAGTATCAAGCCCTTCGACTACACCTCGTCGCCTCCGCCTGAAACACCTACGCTTCCAGGTCCTCTTGGCGCTTGCTCATCTCGTTGCTCCCTCTCTGAAGGTATGTTCAGAGCTTAGTTATGCAGATCCGACGGTATATTGCCATCGTTTAGTTGTGTAAATTCACAATTTCACATATTTACAGCTTCACAAATTCATGGTTTCACAATTTTAATGAAATTCGTTTTCATTGATGGATAGTTCTGATCAAATTCGTTTTTATTGATTGAAAATTTTAAATGGTTAACATCACAGATTCATAGAGATTCTTGTTCACACGGTATTGGACTTGTCTCATCTGTTTCCCCTCCTCCAGATGACCTCTCGGCTGTCATAAATTCTGCTTAATATTGTTAAAATTTTTGCCTAATATTGTTAAAAAAAACTGCAATATTAAAGCTATTAGCCAATGAAGAGTTTATATAATCGATACTGTTTGAAATTTGATTATTTATATGTCTGTTTGTGTGTTGACTAGTGGTTCCTTAAAGAGATAACTCGAGAGTGGGAAACTTGGTGAAGATCCCATTGGGATCCCAAATAATCTGATGCCTTACACACAAAAACTAAGTAGTTGTTAGAAGATTACAAGAGTTGAATGTTTATGGTCATGATTACCCTACAAAAGATGGCAGTGTTGTATGTATCTATCTATTCTTGTTATAGCAGCATACTACTTCCATTCAATTGATTTTTCTTATAATTTTTTATTTATCTTTGCAGATCCGGGATTACATCCATGTGATGGATTTGGCTGATGGTCATGTTGCAACACTTAAAAAGCTAGAGGAATTGTGTTATATATTTTATGGTGGTGGTTTGCAGGGAAAAATATGTGATAAAATGATTATTTTCGTACTGAATGTCATGGTATTCTTATACGTACGGTATGTGTTTCTTAATGTCATGAATTACATTTGTAGCGATTATATTTTTCCTTCTTTTAGCATATAATGATATTTATTTTTGTTTGTAGAAGGGAAAGGCCAAACATTGATCCTAGCGTTACGTGGAGAATAAGAAAATGACAAAAAATGATGATGTACTTTCCTTAATATCTTTTTACCATATTATACCATCAAATTTTTCTGGTGTAATATTGTTATAACACAAAGTTAATTTTTTTTCAGTTTTTTACTATAATGGTGGATGACATGTTATAAAGTTGTATTCTTTTCATTTTTTAATGATGTATGATCTGGTGCAATTAAAAAAATAGATGACAAAAGGGCAATTTGGTCCTTTCTTATATTGTTATTTGTTTTTGTTTTTATTTTTTTTTGGTTTTTTCAGAATTTGTTTCTAACTTTACAAAACTGTCATTCAATTTTTTTCATTAATTTATACAACCCTTTAATTGCAAAAAAAAGCAATGTACTTTTGTAAAATGCCATGATTGAACTTTTTGTTCATTTTTTATTCTGCCAAATGATATCAAAGATAGATATGGTCAAATTTAAGAGTCTTCCAAATACAATAGTACAACCAGAATGAACATTACATAAATATAGTAACATATTCAATGAACGACCCCTAATTATATAAGACATTATTGTTCTTTTATAACTATATTTACATATAGACACATATAATAGCTGTAATCGTAACTAAATGCCACCTACACACACTATTTGCTTCTTTTTAAAGCCAATTCATAATATTTTGACACACATAATAAATGGTACATGACCATAAGTAACATATTCAATGAATGACCCCTAATTATACCGATAAGACATTATTGTTTTTTTATAACTATATTTACATATAGACACATATAATATTTGTAATCGCAACTAAATGCTACCTACACACACAATATTTGTTTATTCTTAAAGCCAATTCATAATATTTTGACACACATAATAAAAGGTACATGACCATAAGTAACCAATAGTAACTTGTTTTATTTTCTTGCGTTAACTAAGTACAACTAGTACAGAACCGCGCTATGGACACACAAATATTTAGTGTGACCATATGTATCACCTTTTAGCTACTTTGTCTGTTATGTGGCTAAAAAGGCACCAGGTTATAGACACACAAAGAACTAACTCATGTGACGATACTTTTATCTACTGTCTCTCATAAAAAAAGTATGACAATCTTAATCGATACCTGTGGCTGATTGTGACCTATGGCCTCAGTGTTCGAGTGTGACTAATATTTGTCACATTTGGTATAATTAAGTGTGGTTAAAGTTTTGATTATCTATATAATGGCCACACAAACTAATTTAAATGTATCCAAAAACAGTCTCTAAATTTTTTTAGTGACCTTTGGCCACACTTTTAATAAAAAGTGTCACAGGCCGTTTTTCGAAAAGTGTGACCGTAGGTCATTTTTGTACTAGTGTTAGATGCTAGAATTTTATTCCAACTGACCCAATGCATCAGCCTCTCATCCAACTCAGCACCCCTAAAAAATCTAGCCCTGAAAGATTCCAGAGTATGAATAACCGTGAGAGGGGTAGGGAAAACCGACATAATATAACTGCCCGGAGGACCAAGAACAGAATTAAGTAGAGTAAGACGACCACCAATTGAAAGGCTTTTACCCTTCTAAATCACAAGTCTACTATGAAATATGTTAATAATAGAAGACCAAGCATTCAACCGATTAATATTGTGACCTACATGTACCTCCATGTGAATGAATGGGAGGAAATCAGAAGCATACCCTATGTATGTCGCAACCTCCATGATCTATGAAGATGTAACCCCAACTCCAATTAATTTGATTTTTTGCAAATTATTTTTAAGACCCGAAGCCATATAAAAACAATGGAAAATACGAATAAGATGTCTAGCATTATCCAAACTCCAAGATGACAAAACAACTACATAATCGGCATAAAGAAAATGCGAAATCACAATGTCCCTAATAGAGATTCCTGTAAAAACATTATCCATCCATGCCCTCTCCAAAGCCACATGAAGACCCTTCATAGCTCAGATAAAAAGAAAAGGAGAAAGAGGATCACCCTGCCTCAAACCTCTCTGAATCTGAAATTCTTACGTGGGCGACCGTTAACCAAAATCAAAGCTCCATTAATACATATTATTACTTCATAAGCACAAAAGATCAATAGATAAGTTTATTACTCTTCGTAAGCACAACAGATTGATAGATAAGTTTGGTACTCTTCTCGCATTCATATTTTTAAGTTTAATTTTGGCAGCTATGTATTCCACAATTATGAAACTGTATGAGAACCCATCATGTTGAAACTATTGTTAAAGTTTACTTATAAACTTAGGAAGAATGCTAGTAATAAATATCTAATACCATGACGGATTTTTAATTACAATTTGTTTTTCATATATTCAAAAGTTGTAACATCCAATTTTCCAACCAAAATTTTCATTTTTAATATCATATAAAAACACTTTTCATAAAACCCGTCTCAAGAAAATCATAATATCAAATACAGATCCACATCAAGTATCAGAGTGTCCCAAAATATCCAGTAACAAAATCTCCAAGCGAATGTGTACAATCAAGCCTTCGCTTTCCCGCGATCCTCAAAAGTACCTGAAACAAATTTAATCAACAACTGTAAGTACATAGCTTAGTGACTTCCCCAAGATATCACATACATCACAACACATAAAATAGCTATGGGTTATCAACAACCCTTGAGACTACCCGCAATCTCAATTGGCAAACAGAACGCCCTGTGGGTTATTAGCAACCCTGGAGACTACCTGAAGTCTCAACATATGTAAACAACATATACATAGTAATAGAACTTAGAGCCAGCTGGTCATCACATATATACATACATCTATTCTATCACACAGGTAAGAATAAGTGAGGAGACTCACCTGGCACTAATGACTGATAAAACTCATACCCGAACTGCCAAAATTAGACTCTGCCTAATTAAATACACCAATTAACCTTAATTAATAATTAAGGTATTTTCACACACACACAATTAAGCCCAAGTCAAGTCTAGTCTGCACTTAGAGTAAAAGACTATTTTGCGCTTCACAAATCCCTCACCATCCACCTAAGACTCAATTGTTCAAAATCCATGAAAGTCAACAAAAGTCAACTTGGTCAGTACGCTCGGCATACTTGACTCTACGCGGGGCGTAGAGCGCATCACCAGAAAACGAGCTCGCATAAGGCTACGCGTAGCGTACGCATGCTGTTCCCACCATCTTCATGCAAAATGTCTTAATCCTTAATACATTTATTCTAAACATAGATATGGCCCCTAAATAACGTATTAATCCATAAATTCTCTGACTTTAAGCCTTTGCATGGTTATAAGGAGCTAAAAATCAAAATCCATAACTTTTACTTCATAAAAACCTCCACAACTCTTGCATGAAAGAAAAGAAGTGACCAAGCTAGCATTTTTATGACTCAAGACACCTTAGAATGTTTGAAAGGACAAATTAATAGCTCTGGAGTACTCTATACTCACAAAGATCCAAGCTTTGGGACAAAAAGAACCAAAAACCATGCAAACAAGATCTCACAATATAAGTCCCAAGGTAAGAACTTTATACCTTCTCAAGATAGACAAGGAGGTATAGATTATGGATCCCAAAGTTTGCAAGCACCACCACTTCTTGAATGATCCTTCCTTCACAACCAAGAGCACACAAAGGTCAATTTCAATCTCCAAATCAAACTCACAAGGCTAGGGTTTCGATCTACGGTTTAAATAGGGGCCACACCCTAAATTTTAGGGTTTGACGTTTGCGCGAGTACACCCGACGTACTCACACATACTCCCAGCGTACTCTTCCTGCCTTGACTTCCCCGAAGACTTACGCCCGACGTACAAGGCTAGTACGCCCAACGTAAGTGGCCAAAATGCAAAACTATAATAACTTCAAGGGCTGAAAATAAAATACCTGACAACGGGTGTTACAAAAGTCATAAAAGCCAAGTACCGTTCATGTTATAAAATTTTCAAAATGTAAATAAGAAATGTTGATTATTTAGATACTCTTTATAATAAATTTGAAAATTAAATTTATTATTTAACATCAATCCATGATTATATGAGTTAGTTTATACACAAATCGGTTCCCGCAGTTACCCAACGAGTAACGGTTCCGAAAAAATGAGAACCAGAACCGGAACCGCTTAAGGCGGTTCTGTTTCCAGAACCAGTGGTTACGAGACAGTTCCGGTTCCAAAAGTGGACACCATGTTCAGTTGCTCACCGTACAAAAAACATACAAATAACTACTAGATAAGATCGTACAAATATCTAGCGATTAAAACATCACTTACTACATTGTTGAGTTCTTCATCCATCAGAGAGAGATTCTAAACAATTGAGAAAATGACCTACAAAATTTATAATGAGCTAATAGGTTGTGAAACGGAAGATGAGCCCCCAAACTCAACATGTTTAATGAAATCGAACCCGTGTTATACCCGACTATGAACGGAAGTCGAAGTAGCGAAACCATAGATGAGGTAACCTCATCTGCGGTCTTAGCGACTATTTGTTGAAAACCTTAATTTTTAGCTATTAAATGAGAAGTCATTAGTGTATTAGGCTAAATTTTCAAATATCTCTAATTTTTTTTTATATAGAAGTATAGGACAAAATTAACTGCTTTTGAAATATATAAATTATATTAAATTTAGAAGTTAAAATTCCATACAAACTAAAAGCTCACTAAAATAACTTTTGAATTCATAGTTTTTCCTTTAAAATAATAATTCGAAGCGAAAATTCATGAAGTCTGCGGACCACCTCTGCAATCCTCTGTAGCAGAAGAGGTGGAACAAACGGCTGCAGCCTATTATAAGAAGCATGTTTGTTTTTTAACATCTGCAAACTGCTGCAGTAAACTGAAACTTAAATAAATTAATTTTATAAACTGAAAATAGTTCTCAACACCGAAATTTAATAATTCTAGTCTTAAAACATTGAAATAATAATAAAAAGAACATGTAAAAAAACAAAAATATAAAACTCTTTTTAAAAAAAAAAACTTAAAAAAATGTAAAAGAAGCTAATAGTTTTATTCTAGAAAAAAAAACTAATTTTAAAAAACATTAAAAAAGAAAATAATAAAAAAATTAAGAAAGTATTGCAAACGATGTCTACAAAGTTCGTAAAAAATTACACACGTTAAAAAAGATGCAACTGAAACTGAAAATATTATTAATAGAAGCGATAAAAAAAATTAAAAAAATCAAGTTAAAACAAATCGTGGAAATTATAAAAATAAATTGTATCACATCCGTAAATAAAAATTTAAGAAAATCAAAGTTTAAAAAAAAAATTAAAAAAAAATAAGTTATACAAAAATTGTTAAAAAAACACTTTAAAAAATGAAAGCTGAAGAGGTTAGAAGAGGCAAGTCAAGTGCTGCGCCACGCAGCACACGCGCAGAGGTTTTGTAGTCTGAAGCCTTTCAAAAAACAAACTGCTGCGAGAGGGAAAATGTTGCGCTTGTGCTGCGCCGCGCAGCAATAAGTGGTTTGAAGAGGTTTTTATAAAAAAACAAACAGCACCTCAATAATTACAAAAGGCTTTTAAAAGATCTCTGCCAAACACGCTCACATCTTAAAACATCATATGTTAGAAACCCGTAAAACGATTAGATCAATCATATTTACAATTTTTATATTAATAGACATGGTATACAAAAATACATATCAACTGAATTTAACGTAGACTTCGGTTACACGTGTTTTGACTTTTTTGAACCCATGAAGCTTCATCTCTATGGTCAATTTCCTTTCTGTCTAAGTACCTTGAATAACACTAACAAAACAAAATATTAAATAAAACAATTTCTTTTGAAATTCATGTTATATTCATGTCATAATGGCACGTCACAATCAACAATTTTTTTTGGTCGTAGTGGTTTGATTATTAATTTAGACTTGGTCCATGAGTTTTTGAATAATTCTTTCTTCTCTAAACTTTTTGTATTGTATTATATACTAGATGCGAGCAGATAAAACACTCTTAATTAGGCATCAATCTTCACTGCCATGAAGTCCCTCGCACTTGCTACTTTTTCTCTTTATTCATATTGCCTTTGGTTGATCTTTGCTTCATCACTTTCCACCTTGTGTTTCTGTAATCACAACTCAGATAAAGCAGATAAAGTACACCGTGTAGCCACAGAAAGATTGGCGCTTATTATGTTCAAGAACAGTCTCGTGGACAACGCCGACCACCTCTCTTCTTGGTCAGGCGAAGACTGTTGCAGTTGGTACGGTGTGGTCTGCAATAACATCACCCACCACGTCCAGGAGCTTCGCCTCCGTGGATCTGTCGATGGCTATTGTCATGAGGTAGATGACAGCGATGATTATGAACTCGAAGAACCCAAAAAACAAATGCTAGGAGGAATCATAAGTCCTTCTTTGATCAAGTTAGAACAACTCCGGTACCTAGACTTGAGTTGCAATGATTTTGGATTCATCCCGATTCCAGCATTCATCGGCTCTCTGCGGAATCTGAGATATCTTAACATCTCAAAGTCGCAATTCCAAGGGGAAATTCCTCACCAGCTTGGGAATTTATCATCGTTGCTTGTTCTAGATGTTCATGACAATGATATTAGCTCGGAGAATTTAAAATGGATAGAGAATCTGAAGCAGTTGCAATACCTGAATATGGGTGGCATCAACCTCACCGGAGCTTCAGATTGGCTTCAGGCAATCAACAGTCTACCTTCTTTGCATGAACTGCACTTTTCTTCATGTCGCTTAACTCAAATTCCTAGTTACCCGACCAGAGTTAGTTTTACTTCTCTCATCGTCTTAGATCTTTCGTATAACTCCTTCTATGGTTTATTGCCTGGATGGGTTTTCAGTCTTCCTAAATTAATTACGTTAGATCTTACTGCTTGTTTTATCAATGGTCTAGATCTCAGAAGTCAAGGTGGTTTTAATAGCACACCCTCTTTGAGGACTCTTCGTATTTCAAGAAACGCTTTTGCAAATTCTTCTTCATTTCTAAACGGGTTGTCCAACTTAAATAATCTCCGTTTTCTTGATGTTAGTTTCTGCGATATTTATGATCCAATTCTTGTCAAACTTCAGAACCTGTCTCTAGTTGTTCATCTTGATCTATCACACAACCATATCGTTGAGGAGATACCTAAATCTTTCAGTAGTCTCTGCAACTTCACAACCCTTAATCTCCAATCCAACAATTTTTCGGGTGACGTGTCTGAGCTTCTTGAAAGATTTTGTGAATGTGAGTCACCTAAACTGGAATTGATAGCTTTAGGTGGCAATCATGTCACTGGTCGACTCCCGGAAAAACTAGGAAGATTGAAGAATCTGACGAGAATTGATCTCTCATCCAATAAGTTAACTGGGATTCTTCCAAGTTCATTAGGAAGTTTGTCACTGTTGAAGATATTACAGCTTAATAGAAATCAACTCGAGGGTTCAATCCCGGATTCAGTTGGTGATCTATCCTCGTTGGAACTTTTGACACTTTCCTACAACAATTTAAACGGAAGTCTTCCTAAAAGTGTTGGAAAACTTGGGAAACTAAGTTTTCTAGAACTTCATCACAATTTGTTGACAGGTATTGTGATGGAAAACCATTTCGCGAATCTAACTGCCTTGGAGACTTTGTGGGTTGGGGACAATAATAAGTTAACGTTTAACCTAGTCAACAACAGTTGGAACCCGCCATTCAACCTCAAAGTGTTGCGAATAGGTTCTTGTAGTTTAGGCCCACTTTTTCCTTCGTGGGTTCAATCTCAAAGAAACTTGGAAGAGTTGGATTTAGCAAACGCAAACATATCAGACACTATCCCGAATTGGATGTGGAGTACTTTCTCTTTAGTAACGTTCTTGAACATATCCCATAATAATATTATGGGGAAACTGGGAAACGTTGATTTTCTTACACCGGAGGCAGTAGTAGATATGAGTTCTAACCATTTCCATGGTGAGCTCCCTAGTTATTTCAATCAACCTGACTTTGCTTTCTTGGATCTTTCATATAATAATCTTTCTGGATCTTTAGACCAGTTCTTGTGTTCTGGAATTCAGCCATTGCAACAGTTAAGTGTTCTTAATCTAGCAAACAATAACATGTCAGGTGATCTACCAGATTGTTGGATGAAATGGGAATATTTGGTAGTCCTAAACCTAGAAAACAACAGTTTATCTGGTAAAATTCCGTCATCTTTGGGAAATATTTATCGGTTGGCATCACTAAACATAAGAAATAACAAGTTATCTGGTGAAATACCGATGTCTCTTTTGAATTCCAAAAGCTTGTTGATTGTTGAGCTTGCAGAAAATGAACTCACTGGAAGAATCCCGGATTCGATAGGAAGAAACAATACAAGTTTGAAAATTCTGAGTCTTCGATCCAACAAGTTAGAAGGTGAAATCCCGAATGAAATATGTAGTTTCAGTTCTATACAAGTTTTGGATCTTGCTGGCAACAATCTTTCTGGGTACCTACCAAAATGCTTTACAAACTTCACTGTCTTTTCTGGACAACAGACTTCCAATCCCATTGTTCTTTACAATACTATTTTCCAGAATATAGTTTTAGGCAGTGCGACATTGGTGACAAAGGGACAGTTTTATTTATATAGCAGCATTCTGTATTTAGTGACGACAATAGACCTTTCTAATAACAACTTTTCTGGGTCGATTCCAAATGAACTCTTCTCACTTTCAAGCTTACGTTACTTGAATCTTTCACAAAATCAGTTAACAGGAAGAATTCCCAACACTTTCATTGAAATGAGAGAGCTCGAATCTTTGGATTTGTCTATGAACTATCTTGATGGGGAGATTCCTTTTAGCTTGGCGGGGTTAAGTGGTCTGAGTTTGTTGAACGTGTCATACAACAAACTTACAGGAACAATCCCTATAGGAAGTCAGATTCAAACCTTCAATGAATTTAGTTTCATTGGAAATGCACTTTGTGGGACTCCTCTTCCAGGGTGTCGACCAAATAGTGACGCTACCAACGGTACTAATGATGATCATGACGTCGACGTCCCTGATGGCACTGATTGGATCCTTGTAATATGTACGATTGTTGGATTGGCTGTTGGTTTTTGGATCACGATTGGCATGTTGATTGCTAGCAAACAATGGAGAGATGCATATTATCATTTTCTAGACAAGATGAGGATCAAGCTCGCAAATTTTATTTCTCTCATATTCATGTAACTAGTGTTATACCTATGTGGTTGACAAATATAAAAACAATAGATTCATTTTACTTTCTTCTATAGTATTATTCTTTCATTTTTTTTCCATATTAGCAATGTAATAAAAAATCTACCCAAATATACGTATGAATGAATAAAAATAACAATACATTAAAAGTCAATCAAATAAAATAATAGCAATCGATAAAACACAATCAAATGAAATCAAGTTCAAAAATACTACAAAAAATTTCAAAACTATTGTTTACTTACATCCCAAATTCATTCACATATTGTTTATTGTCGTAAATGTCTTAACAAACTAATTTGCTATTATGGTAGGTTTCACAAGGTATATTTACCACCTGCATCATATAAGATCAAAATAGAATGAAACAAAAGTTCATCAGAAAATATATAATTGATATATATTTTTTCTATATCATAAAAAATGTGTTACAACTTACTTAATTTTCTTCCCCATCGTTTGAGTCGGTCATAGAATTGTCAGCAACATCAACTTCGATATTGGCACAAATAGTCTAAGGTGCTGTTTGTTTTTTCTGAGGCAATATGTCTGCAGTTTGCGGACCACATCTGTAGACCTCTGCAGTAGAAGAGGTGGACCAAAGGTCTGCAGTCTGAAAAAAGAAGACTGTTTGTTTTTTTAACATCTGCGGGCTACTAAAATAAACTGAAATCTAAATAAACTGATTTTTTTAAACTTCAAAGTGATTTTTTAATATTTTTATGACTTTGTTATAAATAATTAACAAATCTGGATCAACTTTTATATATTATTGTATAAAAAATAAAAATAAAAATGGTATAATTAACGTATATATTTGATAAAAAACCAACAATTTTGGTTGCAAAGTTATAACTAAATATTATAATTAGGGATCAAAGAATTTGATACATAAATGGATGGAAATAAACTTCGATTTTTTCAATTAAATTCATTAAAAACGTACCATAAATAAAGAATTGCCAGATCACAGAATCTATTAGTATAAGTTGATATGTCAGAACCAACCATTTCAAGACCCCAGAGTTCCTGTTCGAGTTTTTGAATCTCATAAATATTTTCTCGAGAAATTAACGATACTGTATTAAATAATGTTTTACAAAATTTGGCAAAAAAATATAAGAATATATATTATGATTTTTTTTTCATATTTATATAAACAATTTCAACGACTATTATTATAATAAATATTTATTTATAAATTTGTCAAAAATATCATGTTTGTATCGTCGAACGTTTTTTTTAAGTTTTGTAATTTTTTTTTCAAATTGTTTATCATTAATAAAGTTGGAAAAAATATAAATTAAAAAAAACTTAAAACAAATAAAGATATATGTGTTGTTTTAGGCTAGAAGATGTTTGAAGATGTTAGAAGACTCTGGTCCACATCTGCGCCAAGAAGAGGGCGCGCATATATTTTTAGGTCTGCAGTCTTCAAAAAAACAAACAGTCTGTGAAGGCTAATGTATGCGTGTGGTCTGCGCGGCGCAGACAGAAGAGGCTACGCAGATCTGCAGACAAAAAACAAACACCACCTAAATGTACAAGTAAAAACAACAATCGTAAGAAAAATACACAAGTTAAACCATATGTTATAACTTACATCACTATATTCCCCATGTTTTACCTTAGACATCGATTCATCAATAGCATCATCTTTGATAATACCACAATTATCCTAATTGGAAAAATCAAAATGTGAACAAGAAACACAATTTAACAAAATATGCAACAATAATAACTGAACGAAAAAAATGTGATCGTAAGTTAGTTACTTGACTCGATATTATTTACCTTAGAACTAGTTACTTGACTTGTCATAAACATCAACTTTATGATTAGCACAAACAATCTAATATTAGTACAACGAAAAGACATAAAGAAACATAAGATATAAAGAATACAATTTATAATTTATATTAAAGAAAAGACAATAACAATTACAGTTGATGTTGATGTTGGTGATTTAGGCGGCACTTATTCAACATGTGTTGAAATTGAAAGGGGACAAACAGCAAAAACATCCTAATTCTGTACAATGAAACAACAATAACAAAATAATAGATAAATATTTCCGTATTGTAAGAAAATTACACAAGTTAAACCATATGTTATAACTTACATCATTATATTCCTCATCATTTACCTCATAAATAGAAGCATTAAAAGCATCATTTTTTACAATACCAAAGTCATCCTAATGCAACAATATATGCAATAATAAAAACTCAATGAAAAGAAACATAACCTATCAATTAGTTACTCGACTCAACATTATTTACCTAAGAACTGAACTTGTGAGAAACATCAACTCCATGATTAGCAAAAACATTGTTACAACCAAAATACATAAAGAAACATACAATATAAAGAATACAATTTATAATTTATAATAGAAAAACCAATAATAGTTACCATTGATGTTCGTGAATTAGGTGACAATGTTCGTGAATTAGGTGACAGTGATTCGACAATATTTGTATGAAGGGGACAAATGACCTCATTTGAAGGTGTTGTATTTTCTTGGTTTGGCATATTCCACATTGCACCATAGTATTTAGTTACAGTGAAACGACGCACTTATTATGGTACCAAATTGTAATTGTCAATCTTAATTGAAAAAACAACACTTAGATCACATAGTCTTTCAATAAGGAAGTTACGTACCCTGTGAGGATCATTATCACCCTATAAATCCATATGTGAGTTTTCGACAAGCATGAAAAAACATTACAAAATTATATGAGACATGCTTGCATAAATTTATATAATATCCACATTATTTCACAAATCTTTAAAATTTAACGGGGAACTTTATAATCAATACAATAAAAAGTATTGTTGGATTTCAAGTCCTTAACCAAGTTCCAATCTTAGAATTTTATGTCTTAAGTGTGACATTAAAAGTCCAAGTGTATATGTGGCGAGAGTCAAACTTTAAAATGGACCCAAAGTACCATGTGGTGCTAACTTTTGT
This sequence comes from Lactuca virosa, assembly GCF_052849685.1. NCBI lineage: Eukaryota > Viridiplantae > Streptophyta > Magnoliopsida > Asterales > Asteraceae > Lactuca > Lactuca virosa. Next base: position 284,753,231 of record NC_136433.1, read on the forward strand.
GCTATGTAGTAATAAAAACTAACTTTGTCAAACATTTGGTGTACGATTATATCCAAACCTTATGTGATTTTTTAACATTTCTTTATTACTTATATAATTTATTATTGATAATGAAATAAATGGCCGCACCCACACCCCCACCCCACCATCCCTTCTAACTGTCACCCATCCCTTGTCAAAACCACCACTACCTTCTCATTCCCCCTCTCCACCTTCGTCTCCATGCCATCTCGATGCAGAACAAATAATGAAGACCCTACCAACCACCCTATATCTTCATCTTCTTCCGGTGCACCATCACTGCCTACATGTAACACCAGTCCCAGGTATGAATTAATATGTTGTATTATTAATCTTCATTTTGGGTGGCCACGGCGTGGTGGAGCCTCACCACAGCGTAGAAATATTTTCATTGATCGTAGAGTTTGAAAGACCTGCTTTGGCGTGGCCAGATGTGCCACGACGTGGCAGCTGATTTTAATGAAACCCTAATTTTCGGGCTTTGCGCCCTCTAAAGGAATGAGGAGGCTAGTGTTTATTCATCATCAACCTCCATCACTCTCAACTCAACTCCCCAGAAACTGTAACCCTTATATTCTTTGAAGCTTTTGGAGATCATTTGCTAGCTTTTGGTGATTTTAAAGGAAGTAGATGAGGATTTTGTGCAAGAGACCAACAAGCAACACTCCCTAACCTCTGAAAGCACCTTGTTGGACCATTTGTAAGGCTCATGATCTAGTCCTTTACCTCATTCTTAGAGATCTAGAGTTATGTTTCTTAATAAACTCTTTTATTGGATTTTAAGTGGAGAAAAGTGATAAAGTTTGCAACTTTATGACTCTTAGGAATCCCAAGGACATTATATCTCATATATCTGAGAAATGGTTTGTAACATCCCAAAAATAGCAAGTAAAAAATTTGTTTAAAATCAAACAAACCATCAACCATATATTTCAAAAACCATCAAGTATGTCATAGTAGAAAAATAGTTATCAGAGTATAATCCAAAAATCATAAAATGTTAAACACAGGTGGTTACGATGCGATCATGTCGGGCCCTTCCCTTTTGAACTGGAAGTACCTGAAAAACATTTAAACATAAATCGTAAGCACAAAGCTTAGTGAGTTTCCCCAAAATATCACATACTATACATACACATCATACATACATATCATACTAAAGCATGTAAGGCGTCTATTTAAACCGTGAGTTCCTTCCGACTCCTTTAATATCTTTCAACCGATACGAGTCTATTTTACCCCTACAGCTAAGCATACAGTCATACTAGCAAGAGTCACAAAGACAGCAAGTACATACACGCATATCAATAAGTGGCACAAAGATCACTACTATACTACAACATAGTCCAGTGGGCCGACATTGGTGCCTTCGACCCACAAGTATAGTGAGGAGACTCACCTCAATCTGATGATAAACACATCACACTCTTGGGCTGCTGCTACCACGACTCCTCACACTAAACATATCTAAAATCAACCCTAATTAATAATTAGGGTAATAACCCATAATAAATGGTCCAGATTATATTTTATCATGTTTAGGGTAAAAGACCATTTTACCCTTCCCGTACTTGACCCATTTAACCATGGCCCAAACTCATAATGACGCAAGGCCTAAATGGCCTTCTGGTGAGTACGTCATGCGTACCACCCCATTACCCCCTGTGTATTGGGCTTCGACAGAAGGGGAATTCAGACCAAACCCATTACACCCTACGTAGCTGGAAGGTATGCCCGACATAGTCTACTGCTGCCCAAAACTAAACTTTAATCTCTTAATGGTTTAAGACAAGACGTCTAACTCATATATCTTAATATTGTGAAGGTTACAACGAATAAAGTTGACAACTTTCAGCTTTTTCATGGATCATTAGGACCCAAAACTAAACCCTAGGTCCATAACATCACTAAAGTACCAATAACTCATGCATGGATGAAATATACCCAACAAGACTCGATATTTATGACTTAATGATCTCAGAAATGTCTAGAAATGATGCTTAAAGGTTCTAGAGTAACTTCTATTCACAATATCCAAGCCATGTGACCAAAACATAACCCAAAACTAGATCTACACTAAAGAGCCATAAATGTTGAAGCTTTATACCTCTAGAAGATGCTAGATGAGAAACCAATTTGGATCCACAAGCTCCAAGCTCCCAACACCACACCAATGTACCCCTTCTTCATCAGTATGCACCAAACACACAAAATGTCACTCCAAGATCTCAAGAACCTCACCAGGTGGCTAGGGTTTCGAAATAATAGAAAAAAGGAGAATGGAGGCTGATTATGAAGGAGCCTTGAGGTCTTAAGATGTTTAAATATGGTCCAAACCTTAAAATCTAAGGTTTGAAACCTGTATGAGTACGCCTTGCGTAAGTAGCACGTATGCCCAACATACTCGAGGGAACCCATGATAACATTAAATGACCTACGCTCGACTTACCTATCACGTACGCCCAACGTACGAATAAATTTTGCAAACAACATTATATTATGAAACTTTATGAAAAATACCTGGAACACGAGAGTTAAAATTCTTCCCCACTTGAATCATACTTCGTCCATAAAGTCCGCCTCCGCAAACAACTCAGGATAGTGATCTATCATTTCATCCTTAGGCTTCCATGTCCACTCTGATCCTTTCCGATGCTGCCATTACACCTTCACTAAACCCACTTCCTTGTTTTGCAGTTTCTTCTTCTTCCTATCGAGGATCACAATCGGTCCCTCTATGTAGTTCAGGAGCTTGTCCACCTGAATGTCCTCTAATGACACCACTGTGGAATCACTGACCAAACACTTCCACAGCTGAGAGACGTGAAAAGTGATGTGAATTTGACTGAGATCCTCGGATAACTCCAAATGATAAGCAACCCTGTCCACCCGAGCGATAACCCTGAAGGGATCAATATATCTGAGGCGCAACTTTCCCCGCTTCCTGAACTGGATAACACCTTTCCAAGGCGACACCTTCAGAAGAACCATGTACCCGACCTAAAACTCCAAATCCGATCGGCGCTTATTGATGGGTTATGGGAACTACATCATTCCTATGGTGTACATGCAAACCCTAAAGCTTTGGATCTAGTTTGTCTAATGAATATGCAATAATCATCCAAAGCCATAAACCCTAGATCTAGCATGTGATAATCAATATTAACATAAGAATAGGGTTTAGATTTTACCTTGATTGTTATATAGCAATAACAATCTATTCCTTGTAGTAATTGGCTTCTGATAAGCTTAGAGTCACAAATGTCACTCCTCTAATGGCTCACAAACACCAAGGGCAAGAGGATGAAGAAGGAGAAGAGGAGAGGCACTAAAAACCGTCTAGAAATCCTAAGGATTCAGATGGCCACGTTTTTGGTGCCCTAGGGGTGCTTAAATAGTGAGGCTATTAGGGTTATCTAACAAGGAAACCTTAATTTGGCTGCTTAGGCCCTAAGCAACCCATGGACTCCTCCTTTAGAGGCCTTGGACGATTTCTAATGGGTTTCCCCATAGAATTCGTCCACCCCTCTAATAAGAAGTCTATTATCCCAATATTCAACTATCACACAATTGATAGTTCTAGTCCCCTAAGTTTAATTAATATCTTTTAGCCACAAAATTAATTCTTAATTAATTATTGACTAATATTAATTAAACAATATGATTTCTCCTTTAATATATTATTCATATAATATATTAATAAATCATAATTAATCCTCTCTCTCCATAATTCATCCTATCAAGTTGCTTTGGTGAAGGCAACCCAAAAGGACCATGCACCATCGGGTCAAGTACATACCAAAATAGTTATGGACTTAGACACTAATCCAACAGTCTCCCACTTGGATAAGTCTAATAACTATTCTGCATATAACTTCAGATCCTGATCTGCAATCGTAGCTTTCAAAAGCCGCTGGCTCTATGCAGTCCGCAACCTCCCACGTACCTATTGGATCATCTCGGTAGTTCGTAGCACCACCTTCGTGATACCCATGACTCGCTGGTTGACCTCGCCCCAACAAATCAGGGTCGGACACTTTTTTCCGTAGAGCATCTCAAAAGGAGATCGATCAATACTAGCATGGTAGATGTTTTTGTAAGAAAACTCAGCCAATGGCAGGTACGTATCCCTGCTACCGCCAAAATCTAGCACGCATGCGCATAACATATCCTCCAAGGTCTGAATAGTGTGCTCACTTTTCCCATCAGTTTGCGGATGAAAAGTCGTGCTAAAGAGTAGACGAGTACCCAACTCCTCATGGAATCTCTTCCAGAACCTGGAAGTGAACCGAACATCCCAAACTAAAACCACCGAGAATGGAACCCCATGCCGTGCCACAACCTCCCTGATATAGACATCTGCCAACTTCTCCATGGAAATGCTCTCATGCATAGGAATGAAATGCGCACTCTTGGTCAATTGATCTACAATGACCCAAATTGAATCCACCCCTCGCGCGGTCCGCTGTAGCTTTCTGATGAAATCCATTGTAATCTCTTCCCATTTCCAAATGGGAACACCCAACGACTCCATCTCGTCATGAGGTCGCTGATGCTCGGCCTTGACTTTACTACACTTCAACCACCTCTCCACATACCATGCCACATCCCACTCCATCCAAGGACACCAATAATCAAGTCGGAGGTCTCTATACATCTTTGTCGCTCCTGGATGAATAGAAAGCTTCAACTTATGTGCCTCTTCCATCAAAATCTGCCATGTACCCCCGAAATATGGAACCTAAACTCTCCGATGAAGGGTTAAAAATATGTTGGATTAGGTGTCTAATCCAATAACTAAATTAGTATAATCTTGAACTATTAGCAAAGTCCTTTTGGGTTGCCCGCAAACCTAGTAATTGACTTGAATGCTTTTTGTGGAGTGTGACTAATTTATTAATTTATTATATGGTTAATAAATTAATTAGAAATCAAAATAAATGATTTATTAATATATTATGAGAATAATATATTAATTAGAAATAGTATCGTTTAATTAAAAATTAATCAGAAATTAATTGGAATTAATTTTGGGATTAAATGGATTAATTAAAAGTGGAAGGACTAAATGTGACAATGTTTAAAAGTTGAACATTGACCAATTCTATAACCTCCCATAGGAGGGATGGTTCTAGAGGAGTTCTAGATGGTTTCTAGAGCATTTCTTGGGCCCTAAGGTAACTTGGATGCCCTAGGGCAAAGCAAAAGGATTAGGGTTATCTAAAAGGAACCTGCATTATCCTTAGCCTCCCTATCACCAATATAAACCCCCGTGGGTTATGATTTTCAAAATTCACCTCATTGAAAAGAGAATTTCGAAAATTCTCTTCCTCCTCCTTTTTCCTCTTTAGCCTCCAATTTGCTAGGTTTTGGGTGTGAGCCATTAAAGGCATGAGATTTCTGGTGCTTGCTTTCTTAAGACCAACAAGGAAGGATTACTAGTTTATTTGCAACAATAAACTAAGGTACGTATCTTCTAGTATTCCTTTAGCAATTTCGAAAATAGCAATTGTATCTTCTAGTATCCCTTTTCCTAATTTTCAAAAATTTATGGATCCTCTTTAGGGTTTATCTTGTTTTCTTATTTGTTATTTTAAGAGCCTTAAATTTTGAACAATTAAAACCTAGTAAACCCTAGCCTATTTTCGAAATTTAGAAGACTTTGGATTAGGATTAAATTTAAATTATTTTATCAATTAATTAATTGTAAATAATTATTTAAACCTAGTATTTTAAAAAGCCTTTAAAATACACCTTATATATATATATATATATATATATATATATATATATATATATATATATATATATATATACTATTAAAGGTTTAATATATTATATGTATAAGAAAAGTCAGTCAAATCGCTAGTACGCCTCATTCAAAAAACCATGCTATAAAGAGGGTATAAGGAATCGGCCTATAAAATGGTCGTTGAATGGGTATCCACTCTCACCCACCGCTCTCCTTTATGGTGCAAGTTCGTTAGCCGAATGGATTTGATAGGACATAATATCATTGATAAGTATAATTGTCACACCCCCAAACTGGAACGGCGGAAACGTTCGGGGGTGGAGGACGTCATGTTTAGTATCGCAAGACATGCATCATAGTAATCAAAGTAATAAACAACCATTTCATTAGAAAGTAAGTGTTTACAAAGTATGTGGTTCACATAACATAGAATACAAATTAAATAACAAAACAAGACATGAAGCTATACTGCTCCATCTTCTGAATCCCAGTGCGCATACCTGTCTACTGGTCTCCTGAGAATACAAGCCATTTTGAAAGCGTAGATAAGCATTTAAGCCGGTGAGTTCATAAGATTTTAGTGATGTAAGTAAGTTGTAAGTTCTTTTACAAAAGTTCGCCTGTTCCTCCAGAAAATCCTATATTTCCTGCTTTGATGAAAGATAAGTAAAAATGACTCTACAATCCTTTATATGAGTACTAAACGGATACAAGTAATATAAAACTCAGAGTAAACAAACAATCGATTGTGTGTATCTTCCCTAAGCCCACAACCAAACAAGGAACATAAAATGAGGCGGAAGGCACACATCCCATTGTTTGTTAGATCATCGTTGTATATAACTCTGGTGTATTCACTTGGTACTCACGGAGTTAACTGTAATAGTTCCTTTATATTTGATGAAAACATTCTTTAAGAAAACCCTTATTTCTTTTAGTAAAAATGGTAACCACAACGGTTCCTTCTATAATCACTTAGTTTATACTAGCTATATATAATCTAATATCGAATAGATAGTTAATTGTGTGAATCTGCCCTAAGCCCACAACCAAACAAGGAACAGGAAATGAGGTGGAAGGCACACATCCAACTATCTATCAGATATTAATTAGATATAACCCTGATGTATAAACTAAGGTATTATAGAATTAACCACTAAAGGTCCTTTAAGTTATACTGGTTTAATAAAATGGATTAAACCCTTTACTGGAAAGTTTCTAGTTTTGTTTACCAAACGTTCTATTTGAAAAGTATGCTTTGTACTAGAAAATGGTGTATTGAATTAGTATACTATGACCTGACCCATACCTGGTACTCCTTATGATTACTTGGTGTATACGGAATATATATATATATATATATATATATATATATATATATATATATATAGAGCTAAGATCGAATAGATAGTAGGCTGGGTGAATCTGCTCTAAGCCCACAACCAAACAAGGAAAAGGAAATGAAGCGGAAAACACACATCCTACTACCTGTCGGATCCGATTAATATATATCCCTAATATATAAACTAAGGAATCATAAAGTTAGCATTATAGGCCCCTTCCTACTGAATGTACTAGACTCGACTGTTTTGTTTGTCGCTTGAAAAGATGTAAATTTTCCCTAGTTTATAACTATCTTAACTCGAAAATAGCTTGCATTAACTTTCAAGTGGAACCGTCACAATATGAAAGTAATGGGAAAATGTAAGTACGCAGTTGTCTTTTAAATTGACATCCTGAAGTACTGATTACCTTAAAACAAGTTTGTTTTATTAAGGTCATAATATGATGAGTAGTACCCATACTATACGCTCTCCCTGCAAGAGATTCTGGTTACCAAACACGACTTCAGCAAACAAATTGCTAAGCCGTGAAATAGTATCACATTAAAGTTATAGTATTCTTGTATATCCAATTTATTATCACCTTTTGTTTAGAACAATGTGTTAGTGATCATTGTTATAATTTAGTTAATCATGATTTGTTCTTCTGTTATAATGTATAGTGTTCTCTCTGTTATAGTGTATAGTGTTCTCTCTGTTTTCGTGTATTGTATCTACCTCCCTGTTTCTCTTTATAGTATGTTCTCTATGTTATCGTGTATTGTATCTATCTCCCTGTTTCTCTTTATAGTATGTTCTAGTATCTAGTATGATCTGAACCCCTAAACTATACCTATTATAGTTACTAGTATGTTTACTTGAACTGTTACTGAAAAGACTCATTTATCTACTAAGTTATGATTGTACTTTAAAACCGGAGTTTTATAAACTCTAAAGTAACATAACTTAAAAAGAGTTTTTGAAATGTTTTGATCACTTATAAAAACATAAGCAATCCTTTAAAAGATGTATATAACAAACATTTACACAATTATCATTGTGTTCAACTTGTATTCCCCCCCCCCTAAAAGCATTTAAAACAATTTAAAAGATTGATTATAGGGGTATGAACTCACCTGATGTGGGTGATTCAAACGAATATGTGCGTAAGGATGAGAAGTTCCACGAATGAAGTCCCGAGACACAAACGAGTCCTAAATGACATATATGGCATGTATTGGCATGAATATAGTGTTTATAAGCAACTAACATGCAAGGAAACACCCTTAGGGATTAGGAAACACTTGGACTAAGTGTTAGAATCACATGCGATTCATCAAAAGGGGTGTGTACCGCCACAATAGGGAGTGTACGACCATGGGTGTACGGCCTTGAAGTGTACGGCCGTACACTCATGGTCAAACATGCACAAGAAGGGTGTTTGAACCATACGGAAGCTTGTGGGACTATTGCTAAACAAGGATATGAACTAAGTTGGCATTTTGGAGGCCCTTTTGGGGTGTTTTGAGGGGTGTACGGCCATGCAAGGGTGTACGGCCGTACACTCCTTTGGTTCCAGCAAAATGGGCATTTCTAGGGTGTTTAACAAGAGCATCTAACGTATACTAAGCATAGGGAAAGGATACTTACGATTTGGAGGCTCAAGGTGGGTTCACAACCACCAAGAACAAGTGTGTGTTCTTGGTGTTCTTGGTGAAAGATGAAGATCTTGAAGATCTACCCAAAAAGATGATTTCCATGGATGAAATCAAAGGGTGATACATGATTAAGAAGGATAACAAATCAAAGATGGAAGAAACACTTACATTTTTGAAGATCTAGGATGAAGAACTCGATGATACTTGAGAGAGAATCCGCTTTCTAGACTTGGAAATGTGACAAATGACTAAAAAAATGAAGGGATCCTCTACATATGGGGGTGGTGTACGGCCGTACACTCATGTGTATGGCCGTACACTCATGTGTACGGCCGTACACTCCCTTGGATGGAGTGTTCGGCTCGATTTCAACGCGAAGAACTTACGTAACTCAATCCTATACCCAATACTTGAATGTACTGAGCTTTGAACCCTTAAACAGACTCTAAACAAGGCTAACAGATAGCAGAAACGAGTATGACAGACGGTTGAATTGAATAGCTGGACTTTCAAGGCAAAAAATTTCGGGTTGTCACATCATCCCCCCGTTAGATGGAATTTCGTCCCGAAATTAGCTTTCTTAGCAGTACTAATGGGGTTGTGCTCCTCTGATTGGTTGAATACACACTCGTAGACTTGGGCAACTTTGTCCTAATGTCCATCATAGGATTCATACCTGGTGCATCTATCATTACCGCGTGTATACAAGTCATATATAATTAGGATTAGTAAGACGGTCGGATGTGCGACTCTGCCCCAGGTCCATAACCAAACAAGGAACAAGAGATAGGGCGGAAGCACACATACTAAATCTGTGTAATCATAATCATATACCACCCTCGCGTATACACTGAATAGTGATAGGTGGGATGTATTCGTCCTTAGTCTCTGTGCCTGAACTTGGTCTGCTGAACGAGTGGTATTTCGGGAAGGTCTGTTGAACATACGGCGGTAAGGTTTCAGAGGGCAAAGTACTCTTAGCATGAGTACTTCGGGGTTTCAGAATACGAGGGACAAAACTGAGGTCTAGGTTGGACTGTCGTTACGAATGACAAAGGTTTCGTGAATTTGACGGTCAAGGCGATGGAAACATATGAACTTAATATGGTGAGGACCACGCCAATTCATGACGAATGATAGCAACGTACTCTTTACTGAACAAAATTTTGGCCGATTTGAAAGAAATGTTTGTTATACGATGATGTATCCCTAGTGTGCTCGACAATGTACTCTGTGTAAACGTTCTAGTGCTTTCTGTTTTCTCCCTGATGTCAACACTTCTACGTATCGTACCGCGATGAGCGAGTACATACAGTGAAAGTGCTTTGATAACTAGAGTCGATACTTTATACTACGATCCTCCTCGGTACCACTATGATCTCCTGGAATATACAAGTTATGAATAATTAAGATGAATAAGACAGTCGACTGAGTAACTCTTCCCCAAATCCACAACCAAACAAGGAACATGAATTAGGGCGGAATCACTCACTCTAAGTCTGCAAAATCTTAGCTATGCACAACCCTGATGTACATACTAAGCCATCATAGCTTCTCTGAACGGATCTTTTAGTTCTCTTGAATACTGTGACTTGTTACGATAAGTGTGTTATTATAATTACTTTTAAATGTTTTCCCCAAGTTTTAATCTTATCTAAATATAAATTAATTTTTAAAGTAATTACTCATTTAATTTCGAAAACGTACCGCTGTTCGCTGGCGACTCCGGGGTAGATTCTCCTGCGGTGATCATCAGAATTCGTCCATCCGTTCCTGAGTTCTTTGTTATCGGGCAGTCCCTCCTATAGTGTCCATTCTCACCACAGCCATAGCAGGCTTGGTTTTCTTCAACTCCGGGGACTTGGGAGATCGGCTGAGCCGGTGCCCTGCAGAAACGGACTGTGTGTCCCTTTCTGTGGCAGTTCAGGCACTGCATTTCCCGACATACTCCGGTGTGGTGATAGTTGCACTTTCCACACTTCGGGAGAGTTCCAGCATACCGACTGGCATGTGTTGGAGTAGCAGGCGTTGTGGCGGCGTATATAGTACTCGTTTGTTGCTCCTGAGGGGGTTCCTGTGTTATTCACTTATTCTTCCTCTTGTTCCCCGACTTCCGTTTATAGTCCTCTCCCTTTGATGGCTCGGGAACGGGGACTACCACGCCATGGCAGACTCCATGGTCAACGAGTCGCTGGGCCAGGCGTTTGGCACTATCGAATGTAGTTGGGTTAGAAGACAGTACATCTCCTTGAATCGGGGCAGATAAACCCCAGATGTATCTTTCTATCTTCTTGCTCTCCGGGGTAACCATCCCGGGGCATAGTGCTGCTAGGTCGCTGAACCTGTCAGTGTAGGCCACTATGTCTGAGCCGACCATAGTGTGCTCCCATAGTTCTTGTTCCAGCTTTTGAACTTCGCCCCTCGGGCAATATTCTTCCAGCATCAACTCTTTTAGGTTCTCCCAACCTATTGAGTTAGCCACTGATAGGGTCAGTGACTTAACATGGCTATTCCACCATGTCAGGGCTCTGTCGGAGAAGGTGCAGGCAACAAACTTCACTTTGCTCCCTTCTGGGCACGAACAGATTGCGAAGACCGAATCTGTTTTCTCGAACCATCGCATTAGAGTAATGACTCCACCATTTCCATTAAAGGATTTGGGTTTGTAGTTCATGAAGTCCTTATACGAACACTCCCTTGGATGTGCGTGAGTAACTCCGGGGTTGGTTAAGTGGGTACCGCTACCAGATCTGAAAGTACCACTTTCGCCGATGTGAGCTAGAGCAGTTGCCACTGCTGCTGATATCGCTGCTTGGAGAGCAGCATGATCGAACTATGGCGTTTGAGTTGGAGTTATCGGAGTAGTGTGTCTCGCTGATCGACGAGGAGGCATCTTTGATAAAAGAGTACAAAGATGAGATGGAATAAGTCTATAGCAGTGGTTTATAAGCCAAAAGCTGAAAGACTAAGTTATCCTAGTTCTGAGTGTATTTGGTTCTGATTTTCATACGGTTCTGGAAACAATTCATAAAGGAAGTCTATAAAAAATAAACTTTATGAATAAAGAAGTGGCTATCCTCGAATGAATATTAGTAACTTGAATAACTGTTACCAGTTGCACGAAAGAAAATAATCCTAACACATAATGTGAGCAGTGTCTCCACTCGCTCATTAAGTTAAACAAGATTATTATTTATTAGTGTGACGCATAGGACGTTTTGGTTACTTCGACTGATCCTTCTTTGAAAACTTCTCATGAACATGCTCTTGTTCCTCCTTGACTCTTCTGTTTACTGCTATGAGGAAGTGGTTACATCTATCTGGGTTTGTCGTGCGAGAATTGAAGTGTCTAAAGAATCTATGAGATTAAGTGAAACATTATGGGGTGATCCTTACAGAGTCCTCCTATAATTGCACAATGTATACAAGTTGTATATAATTTAAGATTAAATAGACCTTCGAATAAGTGATCCTCCTCCAAAACCACAACCAAACAAGGAACAGGTAGTGAAGCATAGATCACAAATTCCAAGTCTATAAAATCTCAATTATATAAAACCTTGGGAGTATACATTGCAAGATTATAGACCTATCCGTAAGGGTCTTTTAAGTTATCACATAAGTTATTTATAGTGCCTAAAATACTCCTATAGTATTTTAATGTAATGTACTTGGTATGTTTTAAACTTGTTGTTTGTTATAGTATCATAAAATACTCCCATAGTATTCTAACTCTATGTACTGATCTAGAAATCCCTTGACTAGCGTTAGGTAAGTTTTAAGACTGTTGCAACACCACATCACTCCCAAACACATGTCGGTCACATCTCGAATGAATATAGTTGAGCAGGCTATATTGATCCTATATATGATTACATAACTGTCCAGGTTTGACCGCAGTGTTCAACCTTTAAATACTTCTGTTCTGTTCTTCTTGTGATACTTGTTCTAGTATGTATATATGTATAAGCATGTATGTATATTTTTATAAGGTATTGTTATATTTTTAAAATATAATATTATACAGAGCACTTTGGCCCCATTGTATTTATAGTTGTATATCTTTTATCGGTTGATATACTTAGTTCACTATAAACAATGCTCTGATACCAATCTGTCACACCCCAAAACTGGAACGGCGGAAACGTTCGGGGGTGGAGGACGTCATGTTTACTATCATAAGACATGCATCATAGTAATCAAAGTAATAAACAACCATTTCATTAGAAAGAAAGTGTTTACAAAGTATGTGGTTCACATAACATAGACTACAAAGTAAATAACAAAACAAGACATGAAGCTATACTACTCCATCTTCTGAATCCTAGTGCGCGTACCTGTCTACTGGTCTACTGAGAATACAAGTCATTTTGAAAGCGTAGATCAGCATTTAAGCTGGCGAGTTCATAAGATTTTAGTGATGTAAGTAAGTTGGAAGTAAGTTGTAAGTTCTTTTAGAAAAGTTCGCATGTTCCTCCAGAAAATCCTATATTTCCTGTTTTGATGAAAGATAAGTAAAAATAACTCTACAATCCTTTCTATGAGTACTAAACGGATACAAGTAATATAAAACTCAGAGTAAACAAACAATCGATTATGTGTATCTGCCCTAAGCCCACAACCAAACAAGGAACATGAAATGAGGCGGAAGGCACACATCCCATTGTTTGTTAGATCATCGTTGTATATAACTCTGGCGTATTCCCTTGGTACTCACGGAGTTAACTGTAATAGTTCCTTTATATTTGATGAAAACATTCTTCAAGAAAACCCTTATTTCTTTTAGTAAAAATGGTAACCACAACGGTTCCTTCTATAATCACTTAGTTTATACTAGCTATATATAATCTAATATCGAATAGATAGTTAATTGTGTGAATATGCCCTAAGCCCACAACCAAATAAGGAACAGGAAATGAGGCGGAAGGCACACACCTAACTATCTATCGGATATCAATTAGATATAACCCTGATGTATAAACTAAGGTATAATAGAATTAACCACTAAAGGTCCTTTAAGTTATATTGGTTTAATAAAATGGATTAAACACTTTACTGGAAAGTTTCTAGTTTTGTTTACTAAACATTCTATTTGAAAAGTATGCTTTGTACTAGAAAACGGTGTATTGAATTAGTATAATATGACCCGACGCATACCTGGTACTCCTTATGATTACTGGTGTATACGAAATATATATATAGCTAAGATCGAAGAGATAGTAGGCTGGCTGAATCTGCTCTAAGCCCACAACCAAACAAGGAACAGGAAATGAAGCGGAAAGCACACATCCTACTACCTGTCGGATCCGATTAATATATATCCCTGATGTATAAACTAAGGAATCATAAAGTTAGCATTATAGGCCCCTTCCTACTGAATGTACTAGACTCGACTGTTCTGTTTGTCGCTTGAAAAGATGTAAGTTTTCCCTAGTTTATAACTATCTTAACTCGAAAATAGCTTGCATTAACTTTCAAGTGGAACTGTCACAATATGAAAGTAATGGGAAAATGTAAGTACACATTTGTCTTTTAAATTGACATCCTGAAGTACTTATTACCTTAAAACAAGTTTGTTTTATTAAAGTCATAATGGGATGAGTAGTACCCATACTATACGCTCTCCCTGCAAGAGATTCTGGTTACCAAACGCGACATCAGCAAACAAATTGCTAAGCTGTGAAATAGTCTCACATTAAAGTTATAGTATTCTTGTATACCCAATTTATTATCACCTTTTTTTTAGAACAATTCATTAGTGATCATTGGTATAATTTAGTTAATCCTGATTTGTTCTTCTGTTATAGTGTATAGTGTTCTCTCTGTTATAGTGTATAATGTTTTCTCTGTTATCGTGTATTGTATCTACCTCCCTGTTTCTCTTTATAGTATATTCTCTATGTTATCGTGTATTGTATCTACCTCCCTGTTTCTCTTTATAGTATGTTCTAGTATCTAGTATGAACTGAACCCCTAAACTATACCTATTATAGCTTACTAGTATGTTTACTTGAACTGTTACTGAAAAGACTCATTTATCTACTAAGTTATGATTGTACTTTAAAAACGGAGTTTTATAAACTATAAAGTAAGATAACTTAAAAAGAGTTTTTGAAATGTTTTTTTCACTTATAAAAACATAAGCAATCCTTTAAAAGATGTTTATAACAAACATTTACACAATTATCATTGTGTTCAACATGTATTCCCCCCCTTAAAAGCATTTAAAACAGTTTAAAAGATTGATTATAGGGGTATTAACTCACCTGATGCGGGTGATTCAAACGAATATGTGCGTAAGGATGAGAAGTTCCACGAATGAAGTCCCGAGACACAAACGAGTCCTAAATGGCATATATGGCATGTATTGGCATGAATATACTGTTTATAAGCAACTAACATGCAAGGAAACACCCTTAGGGACTAGGAAACACTTGGACTAAGTGTTAGAATCACATGCGATTCATCAAAGGGGTGTGTACGGCCACAATAGGGAGTGTACGGACATGGGTGTACAGCCGTACACTCATGGTCAAACATGCACAAGAAGGGTGTTTGAACCATGGGGAAGCTTGTGGGACTATTGCTCAACAAGGATATGAACTAAGTTGGCATTTTGGAGGCTCTTTTGGGGTGTTACGAGGGGTGTACGGCCATGCAAGGGTGTACGGCCGTACACTCCTTTGGTTCCAGCAAAATGGGCATTTCTAGGGTGTTTAATAAGAGCATCTAACGTATACTAAGCATAAGGAAAGGATACTTACGATTTGGAGGCTCAAAGTGGGTTCACAACCACCAAGAACAAGTGTGTGTTCTTGGTGTTCTTGGTGAAAGATGAAGATTTTTAAGATCTACCCAAAAAGATGATTTCTATGGATGAAATCAAAGGGTGATACATGATTAAGAAGGATAACAACTCAAAGATGGAAGAAACACTTACGTTTTTGAAGATCTAGGATGAAGAACTCGATGATACTTGAGAGAGAATCCGATTTCTAGACTTGGAAATGTGAGAAATGACTGAAAAATGAAGGGATCCTCTATGGCCGTACATGGGTGTACGGCCAACATGGAAGAAACACTTATGGGGGTGGTGTATGGCCAACATGGGTGTACGGCCGTATACTCATGTGTACGGCCATACACTCCCTTGGATGGAGTGTTCGGCTCGATTTCAACGCGAATATCTTAAGCAACTCACTCCTATACCCAATGGTTGAATGTACTGAGCTTTGAACCCTTAAACAGACTCTAAACAAGGCTAACAGATAGCAGAAACGAGTCTGACACACGGTTGAATTGAATGGCTGGACTTTCAAGGCAAAAAATTTTGGGTTGTCACAATAATGATATAAAGTAGCTAAACTATTTTTTTAAATCCTACTCTTAGTTAGTTTAGGAAAAATGTGAAAAGTATGCTAATCCATGAAAATGCACATCATGCTTTATATGTTGTTAGTGGAGTGTGTGTGGTTAACCAGCACTCTAGAATAGACTATAAAGAGACATGATGGGCATCTCGAAAATTATCCTTGTTGGTGAAGCGTGTATGTTTAGCCAACACGTCAGTGTGAGATGATAAATGACATCGAGGTTGTCAAGCGGGTTTGCATGGTTGTTCACATCTCGTTTGTGATCCGCGGCATCCTAGGAGCAAAAGTGTGAGCATAATCAGAGATTTAACATGTCATTGATTTGCATAAATGAATCTCAAATGATCTAGGAGTTTCATAAGATTGGAATTGGTAAAAGCCTTACATATATAAAATAGATTCAAATTTTATTACAACATCCTTCTTCAAATTTTGAATCGAAAATATCGATCCTAGCCTTAAATTAAATTTATGGGTTAATAATTAAGGACTAAAATCAACTAACTTGAATTTTCTATTTTCTCCTATTTTAAAATATTTTATAGAAACGGTCTTCCTCATTCTTAAGGAAATACTTTCCCTCAATCTTCTAGAGATGATCTTCCAATTTCAAGTCAAGGTAAAACTGTTTTTTTTCCTTCCTTAGGAAATGATGGAACTAGACATCATATTTCTTCCACCTTATCCTCCTGTGACTCTTCTAACGTCACATTTTTTGTAAGTTGAAAGATACGAGACTACTTAATCTCTATTGGTATGTGGAACGACCCGAAAATCCGTCCGTTAACAATGCTAGTTTTTCGTTACTCGAATAGTTATCCTTGTAAAAATGGTTTCAATGTGTGTGATGATAAAATGAAATAAATAAACAAAATGGTGTTAGTTAACATTTAAAAGAATTTGTATGTAATTAAAATACATATAAATTAACTAATTGATTTGTTGGGATAGTTAACATAAATATAACCCATAAAAGGTATAAATAAAGTCTAAGGGTTAACCATTTGGGTTGTGGCGACTTGGTAAGGCATGTGGAAGATATGGTGGATAACCTATTGACTCATGTTCAAATCCTGGCACCACTCAGCCCTTGTGGCCATGGAGGTTCGCCTGCAGTGACTCCAGGGCATGAGGCAAAGCCTCATGTTTGCAGCGGGGTATTAGTCGGTGCGCGAAAGCTGGCCCGGAAACCCTCGTTAGGGAAGTTCCCTTTCCAAAAAAAAAACAAAGTCTAAGGGTTAACGTCACATATTTGAAAATATTGAAGGCAGTGCTTTTGGGTATTGGGGTATAAAGTATTATTATGGCTAAACTTCATGGACCAAAGTTGTAATTTTTTAATAACGTATATTCAATTTGGAGGAATTAATCGTTCAAACTGATCGTTTCATTACCTCGTCCGCTCACTACTCTAATAACAAAAGCCGATCAAACCTCTTTGAGGCTGCTATACCTACGCCGACTAGAGAAAGACAAATATGGAGAGAAGCGAGTAAACGAGAAAGAGAATAAGAGCCAGTGTTATGGAGTTTTTCTTTTACCGGCGGGAATTGCTTGGAAGTTGTGAAGATTCCAGGCATGGCTAAAACTCGGGCGATGTTAGATATAAAAGCCAAAAGAAATATAGCAGACTCCTTGTTACGCAGCTATGAAGACATTGAGAAATAAACTTATTAATCAGAGAGAAGTAAAGACCAAAACTTCTTATTATTATTCATATCAATAAGATTATATTTATAGCTTCTTAGACACCCACGATGAAGTATGAAAACAATCCATGCTCTTGACTCTAGCTAATTAGCCAAAGACCCGTACAAAAAACAATATTTAATAATTAACTATCATCTAAAACATAAAACAAAAAACAATAATAATTATTAAATCTAAAGTTTCAGCCATGCACGTGAGCTATGGCTATCAAACCGATTAACCCAACAGGTGAGGATACGAGCTTTCCGGCGACTACCTGCAACTCCCGTTACCATCTTTCTTTGTTGACCAGCCCTTGCCAATCGACCACAAGAAGCTATGAAAAACCGAATAAAGAGCGAGAGAGGTGTATTGGTCAAGGATTGACCTGGTAATTAGGAAGAATAAAGCACATGGGGGCAGTGATGACCGTTACAATTAGACTGTTCCTAGTATTTCTCATTTTCTATTATTTCAATTAGTTTAAATAGAGTAGCTTAGAAGTTAGAAATCATCAGTCGAAAATTCATTGCACAACAATTCAATCATTTGATTGCTATTCTTCATTCAATAAAGTAAAATCATCCGGCTGCCTAATCCCTGTTTTACCCATGTACTGCTTTGCTGTTTACTGCTCCATTGGCTTGATCACCAACATTTGGTATCAGAGCAAATAGATCCTGATCAATTGTATGCCCAAGTATCCTCGATTCAACAAGATGACAACCCCATCATCATCCAATCAGCTCAAAGATAACCCTTTTACTCTTCAATGCCCGATGCTAACCTCATCAAATTACAATACCTGGTCAATAAAGATGGAAGCCATCATGGATGCCCATGGGTTATGGGATGCCATTGAACCACCAAGTGAAGCAGTTGTGGATGAGAAGAAGAGCAAGCAGGCTCGAGCTTTCATCTTCCAGTCTATACCAGAGGAGATTCTAGCACAGGCTGCCAAGAAAAAGACAGCCAAGGAGGTTTGGTACTCTCTAAAGTCACGGTATGTGGGTGTAGAGAGGGTCCAAAAGGCAAGGTTGCGGATACTAAAGAGTGAGTTTGAAGCACTTCAAATGAAGGAGACAGAAACCATAGATGATTATGCAGGAAAGATATCAGCCATGATTTCAAAGTTTGGGAGTGCAGGGGCAATATTGGAAGATGAAGAATTGGTGAGAAAGCTATTCGACACAGTCCCGGAGAGGTTTATAAACCTGGTGGCATTAATTGAGAAAAGTTGTGATATGGAATCAATGCCATTTGAAGAAGCAATTGGGCATTTGAAGGCTTATGAGGACAGACTCCGGCTCCGGAAGGCAAGCACACAGGCAGATAATGCCCTATTGCTTGCCAAGGCAGAAGGCTCATCGACCCACCGGAGCCCAAGCAAACCAAATTTGACAGGTGGTCGAGGAAGGGGTGGAAACAACAACAGGGGAGGAAGGGGCAGTTCACGAGGGCGATGCTCTTTTCGTGGCAGAGGTGGGCGCTGGGGTGGTGACTCACGACAGGAAACAAACCATAGCAACAAAAAGCCACGTGACAAGAGCAACATAAGATGCTATGAATGCCAAGAGCTTGGTCATTATGCATTGGAGTGCAAGGCAAAGAAACAACAGGACCAAGAAGTGAACTTGGCTGCTGATGAAGAGGAACCAACACTCTTGTTAACTGTTTGTGGAGAAAAGAATACTGAAATGGTTCTCTTAAATGAAGAAAAAGTCTACCCAAGCCAACTGAAGGAGAGTAATGATGAAAACATATGGTATCTGGACAATGGTGCCAGTAATCATATGACCGGATGCATGACCTTATTTGCTAAGCTTGACGGGAAAGTAACCGGACAGGTACGATTCGGAGATGGGTCAAAAGTTCCAATTGAAGGGAAGGGTACTCTCCTGTTTAATTGCAAGAATGGTGACCAGTTTATTGTCCCAGATGTGTATTATATTCCTGCCCTGCACAGTAATATAATAAGTCTAGGACAAATGACGGAAGAAGGGTATGACATAGGGATGAAGAATGAATTCTTGAAAATGTATGATGAAGCAGGAAGCTTAGTTATGAAGGTGCAAAGATCCAAGAATAGACTCTATAAGATAAAGCTTACACCTGGAAAGCCCGTATGCTTAGCCATAAGTATAGATGATGACACATGGTTATGACATGCACGTATGGGCCACACCAACTTCAAGTTACTTGAAGAAATGACACGTAAGGGAATGGTGACAGGTATGCCCCAGGTGACTCACCCATCACAAGTATGTGAAGGGTGTATGATAAGCAAGCAAACAAGGCAAAGCTTCCCAAAAATGACCCAGTGGAGGGCAAAAGACCCACTCCAGCTGCTGCACGCAGACCTCTGTGGGCCAATTACACCTGCAACAAAAGGAGGTAATCAATACTTCCTGCTGATTGTAGATGACTACTCTCGCTACATGTGGGTCTATTTGATCAAAACCAAAGACGAGGCGTTCAACACGTTCCAGAAATTCAAGTCACGAGTTGAAGGAGAAAGTGAGTATAAGATCAAGATGTTACGAACTGACCGGGGAGGCGAGTTTAACTCCATCCAGTTCGCTAATTTTTGTGAACACGCTGGAATACGCAGGCAATTGACGACTCCACACACGCCTCAGCAAAATGGCGTTGTGGAGAGGCGCAATCGAACAATTCTGGAGATGACTCGATCGTTGCTCAAGACCATGAAACTACCGGATCAATTTTGGGGCGAGGCGGTACGACACTCGGTATACCTTCAGAACAGAATTGGGACGAAGGCTCTGAAAAACGTAACTCCATACGAGGCCTGGAAGGGGTCCAAGCCATCCTTAGCACACCTGAAGGTCTTTGGGTGTGTAGGGTTCGTCAAGAAATTGCGAGGTCTAACAAAATTAAGCGATCGGAGTGAGGCTATGGTGTATTTGGGAACTGAAGAAGGAACTAAGGGATACCGTATGTACAATCCCAGTAGTCGACGGATTGTAATAGCCAGAGACGTGATGTTTGACGAAGCAAAACCTTGGGCTTGGAATGACGAGTCAATGGGGGAGCCTCTTACGACTCCTTATTGGACTAACAATATTGTATCAGGTATGGAAGCCCAATCCCAACCAGCCCAAGTAATTGATCCAGCAGATAATGTGAGTGAAGACCCACTAACGCCGGTACATGGTGACTCTCACCTAGACTACGACACTCACAGTCCCCTGCTTGAAGATACACCACAACATAGCACACAAATATTGGAGTCACGATCAACACCACCAGGTCAAGCATCAGCAGAAATTGGGTTCGTAGCCTCGTATGACGACACACCAGCGAAAGGGTTTCGATCACTCAATGAAATTTACGAAAACAAAAGAAGATTGGACGAGGATGAAATACAAGAGTTGTATGAGAAGAACCAGGAGCTACTGTTGATTGATGACGAGCCTACGTCCTATAAAGAAGCAGTGACTGAAAGAGCTTGGAAGCAGGCCATGAAATTGGAATTGGAGTCAATTGAGAGGAACAAAACCTGGTCCCTAGCCAAATTGCCCCCAAATCGCAAGGCAATAGGGCTAAAATGGGTATTTAAGTTAAAAAAGAGTGCAGCTGGAGAAGTAATCAAGCATAAGGCTCGCTTGGTCGCCAAGGGTTATGTTCAAGAAAGGGGTGTCGATTTTGATGAAGCATTCGCACCAGTTGCCAGATTGGAGACGATAAGACTAATTCTCTCAATAGCAACAAAGGAGAATTGGCAGGTACATCACCTGGATGTTAAGTCAGCTTTCCTTCATGGCGATCTTAAGGAAGAAGTCTATGTAACTCAGCCCCTTGGGTTCACGGTCAAAGGGAAGGAAGGTTGGGTGTATCGTCTTCATAAGGCCTTGTACGGGCTACGACAGGCGCCAAGGGCATGGAACATAAAGCTCGACCAATCACTCAAGTCACTTGGATTCACCAGATGTGCTCAAGAGCAAGCAGTCTACAAGGTACACAAATCCAACCTGGTTCTCATAGTTGGAGTATATGTAGATGATCTTATTGTCACTGGGTCGAGTGAAAAGGGAATCCAAGAGTTCAAAACAAGGATGAAAAGTGTATTTGACATGAGTGATCTGGGATTGTTATCATATATTTGGGAATTGAAGTATTACAGGGTAAGGATGGTATAATGCTCACACAAAAAGGGTATGCTGAAAAGATCCTAAAGGTTTCAGGCATGGAGGGCTGCAATAGCTCACAGTACCCAATGGAACCAAAACTGCACTTAACCAAAGATGAAGAAGGTGCAACAGTGAATGCAACAATGTACAGGAAACTTGTGGGGAGCTTAGGATACCTGGTTCACACAAGACCAGATCTTAACTACATCATTGGAGTGGTGAGCAAGTTTATGCAAAATCCAAAACAAAGTCACTATGCTGCTATAAAACATATCCTTAGATATGTGAAAGGAACAACTGAGTTTGGGCTGATGTATCACAGGGGAGGTGATGGAAAACTTGTGGGTTACAGTGACAGCAGCTACAACAATGATCATGAAGATAGAAGAGGAACCACTGGAGTTGCTTTCTACTACTCCGGAAACCTTATAACATGGGCATCACAAAAACAGAAAACTGTGGCACTTAGCACATGTGAAGCCGAGTATATGGCTGCAACTGCAGCTGCATGTCAAGGATTGTGGTTAAGGAATCTGTTCAGTGAACTATAAGGAAAGAAAGCACAAAAGGTGAAGCTGCTAATTGACAACCAATCGACCATAACACTCATAAGAAATCCAGTGTCTCATGGTAGAAGCAAGCACATAGACACAAAATTCCACTTTATTCGTATGTGTGTTGAAAGGGAACAGATTCAAGTGGAGCATGTGAGTGGAGATCAACAGAAGGCTGATGTTTTAACCAAGGTAATGCCAAGGATAAAGTTTGCTGAGATGAGGGCATTAATTGGCATTGAGGATCTAAAGAAGAAAGGTCAACCTTGAGGGGGAGAAATATTGGTCAAGGATTGACCTGGTAATTAGGAAGAATAAAGCACATGGGGCAGTGATGACCGTTACAATTAGACTGTTCCTAGTATTTCTCATTTTCTGTTATTTCAATTAGTTTAAATAGAGTAGCTTAGAAGTTAGAAATCATCAGTCGAAAATTCATTGTACAACAATTCAATCATTTGATTGCTATTCTTCATTCAATAAAGTAAAATCATTCGGCTGCCTAATCCCTGTTTTACCCCTGTACTGCTTTGCTGTTTACTGCTCCATTGGCTTGATCACCAACAAGGTGCAGAGCATCGCGTGCATATTAATATATGGTTGTGTTGTTGTGGTTTTTTCTGATGATGGAATTCGTTACAGAGAGCGATAAGAATCAGACCGGTCAATATGGGTTTTGTTGCGTTAATATTTTTGCTAAGCCTCAATAACATCGTAGAAAAGTGGTGGGTCTTCTGGTTCCCACCTCGTTGCCAATGACATTAAATAATACATGCACTCAACGGTGGTCGAGAGTGAGGATTTTTCTGACATCAGGGTATGCACCCAGAATAACGAGGATACGGCTCAGTGGTGTTCTTACATGCTTTATGTCGAAAGTGTTGAGCAAAGCCGATGTCTTATATTTGTTGTGTTCGGTGTACTCGGTCCAAAATAGAGAGGCATCAGGGTGAGAAAATGCATGAGCATGGATTGATAAATTTTTAGAGCCATGGAAGGCTTCATCTGTATAGCTAGAGAGACGACGTCCAGACCTAATTTGTTTGTTTTCCAGTGAGGTGCTGATGGCTCATGAAATGTGGTGATATTGCTTCCAAAATATTTGTTTTGGTTGTATGAGGTATGGTGAGTTTTCCAGAAAAAATAATGAGGGAACAAAAGTTTCTTTGTAGATGATGCATCAGGTTGTGTGCAAGGAGAACCCATCTCGTGCATGTCTCTAGTTTGTGAAGGTATTGCTTCCTATCAAACACAATAGTATACAAATTGGGTTAAATTCTATGAGTTCTATACATATGTTCAGACGTACTGAGACTTAATATATGTGGGTTATATGGAGATTTTAGTACCATTAAAATATCAATTCATTTGTTTACGTTTAGATAAATAAATTATCAATAAATTAATGTGGTAATATTGATTACGTTCAGATTTAAACCTATTGATGGTTTAAATTAACGTCACAATCATGTTATTAAATATAATAATAATAATAATAATAATAATAATAATAATAATAATTGGTTGTATAGGATGGTTTTGATGCACGACGATATCTATGATCAGACATTTTTTTTTCACGGCTCGATATTATGAGGATTTGCCGTTGACCGCTCAATCAATATTAAGGTATTTGTTGAATTATGGAACTACAAAGTTACGTGTTGAAGCGATATCAAAGCCGAAAAGATCAAGGTGAGTTCACAGTTTTAACTCACTAAGGTGCATAATTGAAACATACATTTCGTAAATGGTGATTTGATTCACATTAGGGTGACCTAGTCATTACTTGTGCATGATGTTGATATGATATTTGTGATGCTACCATGTGATTTGTGTTATTACCATCTTATGAGTTATTTGCTATGATGCTTTCACTTTGGTGAATTTGATGCATATGCCATCGATAGTATTCTTAACTTTAGTGCATAACTAAAAACTACATCACATAAGTGGATTATTGATGCAAATATGGACCATGCTAGAATTGCTAATGCTTGTTTGGTAAATCCTATTGTTTCCATATCGTGTATAGTTATGCCTTGGTATCTTTTGATATGATGATATGATTGATATGTGCTAGTTGAATTTGCTTACGGTGATTATGCCTAATGAAATCGTCATATGTTATGCTTGATTGATGGTATGTCATTTTGTTACGTGCTATATTGCATGAATTGGTTGATCATCTAGCATACTCATTCGAAATTAAGGTTGTGATGAATTGGTAGACATAATCTATAATGTGGTGACGACATGATGAATTTTATTACATGCTTCAATTCTCGTTAAGGTTGTATGAGTAACATGTCTACGTTGATGTATGATTGTTTGTTTGTGGGGTATAATGGTGTCATGGGTAGAACCTTGCAAGATTAATCGGTTGAAAGAGCTTAAGCCATAATGGTGATTAGTTACACAGTCTTTCTAGACGTTCGTGTGACACGAAGTGGCCGGATTAAACATCACGTGGGAATCGGGAGGTGTATCAGTACAATTGACACCGTTTATACCGATCCTGAACGACACCGCGAGGTACTTGTACTTTGAAAAGTCAGAGTAGCGAAAGTGGAGTCACGGGGTTGGTGTTTCGGGTGGAAGTCATAAGCCACTTAGAGCATTCGGCTGGCCATGCACGTAAGTAGTGAACGGGGTGTTTCTCTTGGGTTAGGTAGCACTAAGGGACACTTTTTCTATCAATCGGTTGGATAGATAAAATAAAAGGTTGAATATATATATATATATATATATATATATATATATATATATATATATATATATATATATATAACAAAGGTTGGTTGTATATTAAAAGGTTGAGTATGTAACAAAAGGTTGGTTGCATATTAAAATGTTGAATATATAACAAAGGTTGGTTGTATATTAAAAGGTTGAATATGTAACAAAAGGTTGGTTATTAATAAAATGTTGAACAATTAAAGGTTGTTTATATATGAAATGTGATTATTTATATGTTATGCGGTTGCTTATGTGGTATTTGGTTGATCATATATGTTATGTGGTAGAATTGTGATTAAACATATATGCATGTATGCGGTTGAATATGTGCTTGAATAATTATGATATGCCGTTGTTTTCTAAGTGGTATTTGTCTATCATTTTTATGCTTCATAATAAAATGAATGATTGACCCATTTGGGGTTTGTATGTTTTATATGCAACTTTATGAACTCACTTAGCAGGGGCCGACACTTGTGTCTTTTCACTTTTGTGCCTTATGATTAGTGCAGGCAGTTTAGAAGATTGGCCTTGGTGAGAGGGTTCTTATGGGTAGTAGATTTATATTAACGATACCACTCTTGGACACGTTTTTGATTATTTACTTTAAAGTACTTTTGTTTACATTTTAAATGGTTTGGAATTATGTTTGAATTTCTGAAGTAACGTTGTGGTTTGAAAATGTTTTGATTTAAAAACTAAGTCTTCCGCTAACGTAATCTGTTAAATAAATGTTTTATAAAGAAAAAAAATATGGTAAAAATCACGACGTTACAGTATGTAAACATCAAGATGGAAACTTTGTGTGTGCAAATGTTCTGAAAGTGAAATCGTACATTGACACGTTGGATAGATTGAGTGTCATTTTCCCAAAAGAGCAAACCATTGACTTGGTTCTTCTCTTGCTTCCAAATTCATATGATCAGTTCATTGAGAACTTTTATATGAGGAATTCCGACATGACCCTTGTTGATATGACCCAAATGTTGATGGTTGCTGAAGCATAAATGCTTAAGAGCACATCTGGAGCAGAGATGGTTATAGGGTCTAATTCCAAGGTTTCCATGACATTGACAATAGTGACAATGGTGATTCAGAAAAGATTTCTCTTCCCAATGGAAATGGGTCGTCGAATATCAAACTATTTGATCGTATGGAAAAGATAAAGGGTAGCTTTGGGATCGTTCCATGTGTTGACCTCAAAGAGTCTCTTTGTTTCTACTACCAATTGAAGGGACATTGGAAATGAAGTTGCCGGCCCAAAATACCTGAAAGATCTTGGAAATAGTAAAATTGAAGTCATGTGACTCTACTTTATGTATATCCATTATCTGACTCCATTGTTTTGTAAGTTCCTATTCATAAACTCTCAATACATGATGTGATCACATTTTTATGGTATTAAATGATCTAAGAGAAAGAAGGAAGCTTAAGCAAGGTCAGCAAAATCTGATCGTGGGAAATGGAATTCGGTCACATGGTTTGATGATCGGAATTTGGAGCTACTACTAAGGAGTTTGGATAATTTAATAGATTGCTATTACTAGAAACATAAATTTTTCATTTTATGCATTGTAAGGATAAATTCCAAATTTTAGTTTATTTTCAATAAAAGTATAATTTTGATTTATCTGGTTGCCTTATTTTATATTTCCTTGCAATGACATTTATAAAAGTGTTGGTTACGTTTCTAATATTAAAAATATTAATTATGGATTTGATTCTTATGATATTGCGTGTGGTATTGTCATAATTGGCCAAGTGAAAATAAATATCATCATCAACTGGAAAATTATAATTAATTCATTGATCACATGTTTACGTGAGTCAAGTGAAGGATTAATGGATCTAGTACATGTTGATATGGACTACTCAGATCCACCACAAAGGACAATAACTCTATTCGTCATGTTTTTCTGTTGTTTCAGTAAATATGGCTGTGTTTATAAGAGTAATCATACTTTTAATATTCTTAAAAGATTCAAAGAGTAGTAGAACGAATAAGAAGAATTTATTTGGCAGAAAGATAAAAGATTCTCCAATCTGATAAGAAAGGAGAATGCTTTAGTATCATGTTTTATGTTCATCTTAGTGATTGTGGATTTATATCGCAATTGATCCTCGAAGAACGTCTTAGTGCAATTGTATGACTAAGAAGATGAATTGAACATTGTTGGAAATGGGTCGATCATAGATGAGTCATACTTTGTTCCAATCAAGTTTTAGAGTCATACTCTAGTAACTACAAATTGTATCTTGAAACTCCTTTCAAACAAAGAAGGTTGAAAACACCTCGTAATATGTGGAGTTAAAATTTGTGACAACCCGAATTCCGCTACTTTGTAACTTTGGTCTATTCATTAATGGTAAACCTATTTGAGTTGATTTCTAGCACTGTTTAAGGGTCCATTTTAACATCTTCAGCCTAAGTACATTCAAGGTTAAGTTGGGAAATGCGTCAGCAAGTCAAATAGCATAAAAAACCGAGCCAAACACCCCTTTGAAGGAGTGTGCGGCCACACACATGGGTGTATGGCCGTACACACTCCCTTGACCATACACCCACTCTATATAAAGGGCCACACTCCACCCTTACACCCTTTTAACACTTTGGTCACTTTCTCACTCTAGAAACATCATTCAAGGCTTCCAAAACGTGAGTTATGCATCCCTTAACATGCTAGAAACGATAGACCATCTGAATCAAGACTTGAATCATGCAAATTCATCGAGTTCTTCACCCTTGAGAGGTGTACGGCCGCACACCTTCATAAGGTGGCCGTACACACCTTAAACAACCTCCAAAGTGAGGTTTTAGCCTCCATAACTCGACATAGAACATGAATCTATCCCTAATGCATCTTGGAATCGAATTCTGGACTCATCCAAGGAGGTGTACGACCGCACATGCCTGTGTACGGCCGCACACACACCTGTGTGCGGCAGCACACTCCTTGTGTGCGGCCTCACACTCAAGTTTAAGCCCTAAACTTACTTCTTGAACTCTTATCTTGCACAATGAGCAAGTCTAACCCTAGAACACTTCAAGGAATCAAGTTTGGACCACCAAAACACGATTTTTGGCACATTCAAAGTGAGTGTGCGGCCGCACACTCTCTTGGCCACACACACACCAACCGCACACTCCATGGGCCGCACACCCATGACCATACACACATCTAGAGTGGCCATACACTCCTTCCATGCAATCCTTTAGGGTCCTAACACCTAGAACAAGTAATTCTAAGTCCCTGGAGTGGTTTCCCGTCATGTTTATCAGTGAAATACCCTTGTTTGATTCAATTATGTATTACTTCATGATTCCTAGGATCGAATCGTGCTTAAGGTTTCACTTGAACATCCAACTTTCGTGCCGATCCTTCAACCAATCACCCACTCAAGGTGAGTTCATACCCCTACATTTTCCGTGTTTTTAATGTTTTCAGGGGGGGAATACAAGCCAAACTTAAAGTATTTTATTAAGTTTTAAACTTATTAATACAGTCCAACGATTTCCACGTTTAATAACATAATCGGATATCTTATCTCTTTTTGTAAAGGAAACTGTTATTTTGGAAATCTAAACATCATAGCTTTCAGAAAGGTTTTAAAAAACAATTTCCACATCAACTCTAATAAACTATAATGGGTATAGTTTGGGATAACTCTCTAGGCAGTCTCTACCAAATCAGATTTCATGAATGAATATATAAACCATGGCAGATTTAGTTTATGTTATATGTTTTCTCAGAAGTATAAAGTACATTTATTCAAGGATAATTACTGTTTTATACTGTTTTCTCGCTAGTAAACTAGATTATACAGAATTGTGAGGCGCTACTTCGCTACTGTACCCTTAGGTGTACATGGATAAATCCTATCATAGTATAATCAGAGTCTCCTGGAGGGAGAGCGTGAGATTTGTGAATAGATCTATTCGGGACTGACAATCCCACACCTGAACTGCTAGCTACAGTGAGGCAGGCATGCCTGAGGTGAACAAATGTCATTTAACTTAACGCCTGAAGAACGTTAGAAAGGTCTCTAGTCATATCAAGTATGGTTATACGACTCGCAAATAAGTATAAACTAACTTTGTTTACAGACTCTACTCTTCGCTTGTTTTATTTTGATTAATAAAACTACTTTCATGTATATACCGATAATAATCATGTGTTTTCGAAGCTTACATCTCTACCTCTAGTACGGATAACTTGTTCTGAGGGAAAATATAGGATTTTCCCAAGATTTCTAAACTGGCATCTCTACCTCTAGAACGGATAACGCTACATTTTTCACTTAAAGAAAATATCGGATTGTCTTGACGCTATATAAAACATGTTTTCTAATACTGATGGTTTATTTTCTACTATTAGACACTCTTTCAAGACCGCTTTTCATAAGAAAATACAGGAATTTCTTGAAGAACACTTTTTAAATGGATTCAAAGAACATTTTCTCACTAAAACTAAATGCTTATGAACTCACCAACTTTATGCTGATACTCTTTCAAAACTGTTTGTATTCTCAGGAAATTAGTAAACAGGTACTTCCAGGAGTTCGGAGAAGACGAAATGTTAGAGTCGCGTCTGTCTATTTTGCTTTGATATGAATAAAACTATGTATTAAACAATGTAAACCTTTTTCACATATGTATTCAATGTTTGGTTGTGTTTACTATGCTTGCTATGACACAAATGTTGTGATACTATGCATGACGTCCTCCACCCCGGAACGATTCCGCCATCATGGTTTCGGGGTGTGACAGATTGGTATCAGAGCCCTTGTTTATAGTGAACTAAGTATACCGAACCTTACATGGTATACAATTATAAATACTAAGGGGCCTAAGTGCTCTAAACTAAAAGTATACTTTCAAAAATATAAGTATTTTTATAAAAGTATACGAGTATACCCGAGTATCAGAATCTGTGTCGTAAGTAGAACAAAACAAAAGTATTTGGATGTTGGACATCGCGGTTAAACCTGGGCAGTTATGTAATCATGTCTAGGGTGAATATAGCCTGATCAACTATATTCAGTCGAGACATGACCAACATGTGCTTGGGAGTGACTATGGTGTTACGGCAAGTCTAAAACTTACCTAGATACTAGAGGAGTTCTAGAGCCAAACATAAGGATTAAAATACTATAGGAGTATTTTAGGATACTATAACGACTAAGCTGAAAACTTACCCAAGGATCCATCTTTCAAGAATCAATTATGTAGCTATAATACAGTGGAAGTATTATAAGATCCGATGCCTATTAACTATTCCTTTACCCTCACCTCGCGTAGATAGCATGGCTGGATTCCATCTTCCTGGCGACCCGTACTTTCCCAACCAAGAAGATGGTGGATGGATCGAACCAGAGCCAGAAGGAAACCATGAAATCCCTTTCGACGATGGCATTGCTGAACCATTTTCTGAAGAGACTGACTCGGAACCAGAAGTCGAGAACTTATCCCCAGTGGCCCCAATACCAAATCCCAACCCTCAGCTGGTACTCGAAGGCCCAACGCCTATGTGGGTCGGAAACCTGGATAGGTGGAGTCACGAACAAGGCCAACCCCGCCCGTATAATGGGGATCGCCGCTTCTACAATGTGGACGGAGGAGGCTCCGCAGATAGAGCCCTTCCAATCATAGTCCGTCGAGTGGCCCGCAATGTCGAAATGAACGTGGCGGCCATTCAACGAACTGTGGAACTCGAGGCAGACTCGGATGCCAACACAAACCTTATTCGCAGTCTCGAGGTTGCTCATGGGAGGATTTTGAGAGACAACGAAGCCCAGCAGCGAGAGCTAGCTGCAACTCGAGCTGAAGTCGTAGAGCTCCGAGCACGCCAATCAGTATACGAGAGTCGCCTGCTTGACATGGAGCGCCAGCTGGATAACTTAAGGTTCCGCCCGAGGAATGCCCGTCGCCAGTAGGAAATATTCTACTTGTCCTTCCTCTTGGTTTAAATAATAGCTTTCCTATTTATGTCCTAAGTAGCTCCTTTCTCTGTTGGTGTGTTGTAGACCTACTCCTAGGTCAAATTTTCTAAACTCTGTGTAATCTTAATATTGACAATGGTGGCAACTATTATATTTCAATCAAAGATTATCGTTGTCAAAAGTATACCTTGGAGCGGTAGCATTCAAATTGAGCAACTTTATCAAGGTCCCATCACTGTTTTGTCCTCAAAACATGAATCGTAAGATGTGCTTAGACAATTATTCCTTTCCCCCATCAATTTCGTATCAGCTTCGATATCCTAATCGACATGAAATGGTTAAGCCTCAAATCGTGCTGATATTCTTTGCTTCGAGAAAGCGATTTGTCTCAATCTTCCCTTCAACAAAATCCTCACTGGTCTCAGTGATTAGATTTTTCGAACCTTCGTATCATTTTCTGCGTCAGGCCTAGGAGCATCTTCGAAGTCTGCAACTTTTCCGATGTCTTCCCCAAAGACATTCCAGTGATTTCTTCCGAGTGCCAAGTTGAATCCTGTATCGACTTGATCCTCGGAACTACTCTTATAGCCAAATCTCTATATCGTCAAGAACCGATGAAAATGCGAGAGTTACTCAGCCAGCCCGATGAGCTGGGCAACCGGGAGTTCGTAAACTTATTGTATGTGAACTTTGTGTGCTCAAATCTTTTCTATCCTTGCTAAGGCCATATCATGGGGGTGTGGGCCGAGTCAATGAGTGTCAGATAGCAAAACGGGAAATCTCAACGCATAGATAAACATTTAGGATACATCCAGGGGCAACCATTGTTTCTCACAAATTAATTTTCTTGACATGTAGCAGATCATGCCTCCGAAAGAACATACCCAACCCACCAATAAGACACCAGTCCTTCAGGTGGACTCAGCTACGTTCCGAGCTACTGTCACGGCAGCCGTAGCAGCCGCCCTAGCTGTTTTTAACGCTAACAACCCAAGTGGGAATGGGAACAACTTCCATATCTCAAACTGTAGCAACACATCAGGAAACCAACAAGGGATTTTCCGGAAGGACACTCCGACTCCCAAACCTAAGAGCGCCAAACGAAAATTCTGGAACAAGAGGAAGCGCAAGTTGTGTCAGAAACTTGCCAAGAGACAACAACCCGTGATAGCTCCTACAGCCACAACATCCGCCAAACCAGTGCCAACGCAAGTGCGACGATATGCTGGAAAACTTCCAAGCTGCGAGAAATGCAACTTCCACCACGTAGGAGAATGCCACGAACTTCGATGTAAGAACTGCAACAGACGAGGACACACCGCTCGTTACTGTAGAGCACTAGCACCGTCAAACGCCTCGATTTCTGGTGAAAAGATGGGTCAGGTTTGCTACAAGTGTGGCGAACCCATACATCTCAAAAGAAATTGTCTAGGGGCCGAGGATGGCCAGGAAGCTCGCTTCACAAAGACCCCGACTGAGCACATCACTTCCACTACCGACGCGAGCATAATTCAAGTGTGCGGTACATGTGGCGAAATGGGACATTCCACAATAGACTGCCCAACAGAAAAGAACAGTGAGGAAACCGGAGGAGTCTGACCTCAGTAAAGGAGGAAGCATCGAAGGACCCTGCCTTGTTTTGGTACGTTTTCAAAAACCTCAATGATTAATTCATAATCTTGATTTCCTTCTCGTCCAAATTTAATCACGACGTACTCTTAAAAAGTTGATGCCCTAAGGGGTAAATTTTTTTGGTAGCCTAGTGTATACATTAGAGTCAGTTGTGTCTATACATGACTTATATGCGCCAAGCAATCATAGAAAAGTCTAGTGAAAATCATTCCATCGAGAGTTCATGGTTTGAAAACATCGAGACCCTCGCACTAGTAGTAGTACCTACCAAGTCCAATATCAAACCCAGAAAACACCAGAGACGTTCATCTAGGGATACCAATGTGCTAGCAAAACGATCCTCCCGGACTAACTTAACGCGCGATTCTATGACACCATCCTGTCTAGTTTCGACCGAGTCTATGTTATACCAAACTCTCTTGTCTTAAATCGTTCGAATCGCGAAACTCCCGTCGCTCGTGATGACAAACTAGATGCGAACTTCGAAAAATTATTGTCTCTTTGAAACCCGAAAGTATTGATACGAAGAGTATCATCCACAAAGAGAAGGACAAAGTAAGGGAACCATCCGGACCAATGAAGATGCGTCGTGGGACACATATCTACTCTTAAATGAATTTTCTTGTAACAACGGAGACCTTTCCAGTAGCAAGGTTGCGCTGTTCGAAGCCCTCTACAGCCATAAGTACAGACCCCATCTGTGCTGGGCTGAGGCGGGCGACACGCAAATAGTCAAGAGTCAAGTCCTCGACAACTTAAGGCCTCTAGGGACGGACAAAAGAGCTACGTCGATAAACGACGAAAACCCTTGGAATTCCAGGTTGGAGACCGTGTCCTGCTAAAAGTCTCACCCTGGAAAGGCATGATACATTTCGGAAATCATGGAAAGCTGAACCTGAGGTACATAGGACCGTTCGTGATCCTCGCCAGGATCGGTCCTATAGTCCACAAACTCCGATTACCTCAAGAACTTAGTAACATTCATCCCGTCTTCCCCGTCTCGAACCTTAAGAAGTGCTTATCCGACGAGACTCTTACTATCCCTCTCGATGAGATTGAAATCAACGAGAATCTAAACTTTGTGGAAGAACCAATCGAGATCATGGATAGAGAGATCAAACAAACGAAACAAAGTCGCATCCCGATAGTGAAGGTTCGCTGGAATGCCAAGCAGGGACTTGAATTCACTTGGGAACGGGAAGATCAGATGAAACTAAAGTATCCCCATCTCTTTCCTAATCCGTGGTATGAGTTCCACGATCGAATTTCGGGACGAAATTCCCTCTAACAGGGGGATGATGTGACAACCCGAATTCCGCTACTTTGTGACTTTGGTCTATTCATTAATGGTAAACCTATTTTAGTTGATTTCTAGCACTGTTTAAGGGTCAATTTTAACATCTTAAGCCTAAGTACAATCAAAGTTAAGTTGGGAAATGAGTCAGCAAGTCAAATAGCATAAAAAACCAAGCCAAACACCCCTTTGAAGGAGTGTGCAGCCGCACACATGGGTGTACGGCCATACACACTCCCTTGAATATACACCCACTCTATATAAAGGGCCACACTCCACCCTTACACCCTTTTAACACTTTGGTCACTTTCTCACTCTAGAAACATCATTCAAGGCTTCCAAGGCTTCCAAAACGTGAGTTATGCATCCCTTAACATGCTAGAAACGATAGACCATCTGAATCAAGACTTGAATCATGCAAATTCATCGAGTTCTTCATCCTTGAGAGGTGTACGGCCGCACACCTTCACAAGGTGGCCGTACACACCTTAAACAACCTCCAAAGTGAGGTTTTAGCCTCCATAACTCGAGATAGAACATGAATCTAGCCCTAATGCATCTTGGAATCGACATCTGGACTCATCCAAGGAGGTGTACGACCGCACACGCCTGTGTACGGCCGCACACACACCTGTGTGCGGTATCACACTCTTGTGTGCGACCTCACACTCAAGTTTAAGCCCTAAACTTACTTCTTGAACCCTTATCTTGCACAATGAGCAAGTCTAACCCTAGAACACTTTAAGGAATCAAGTTTGGACCACCAAAACACGATTTTTGGCACATTCAAAGTGAGTGTGCGGCCACACACTCTCTTGGCCGCACACACACCAACCGCACACTCCATGGGCCGCACACCC
Organism: Lactuca virosa; assembly: GCF_052849685.1. Taxonomy (NCBI): domain Eukaryota; kingdom Viridiplantae; phylum Streptophyta; class Magnoliopsida; order Asterales; family Asteraceae; genus Lactuca; species Lactuca virosa. The sequence continues at coordinate 284,788,216 of NC_136433.1, forward strand.
ATGACCATACACACCTCTAGAGTGGCCATACACTCCTTCCATGCAATCCTTTAGGGTCCTAACACCTACAACAAGTAGTTCTATGTCCCTAGAGTGGTTTCCCGTCATGTTTATCAGTGAAATATCCTTGTTTGATTCAATTATGTATTACTTCATGATTCCTAGGATCGAATCGTGCTTAAGGTTTCACTTGAACATCCAACTTTCGTGTCGATCCTTCAACCAATCACCGACTCAAGGTGAGTTCATACCCCTACATTTTCCGTGTTATTTTGGAAATCTAAACATCATAGCTTTCAGAAAGGTTTTATAAAACAATTTCCACATCAACTCTAATAAACTATAATGGGTATAGTTTGGGATAACTCTCTAGGCAGTCTCTACCAAATCAGATTTCATGAATGAATATATAAACTATGGCAGATTTAGTTTATGTTATATGTTTTCTCAGAAGTATAAAGTACATTTATTCAAGGATAATTACTGTTTTATACTGTTTTCTCGCTAGTAAACTAGATTATACAGAATTGTGAGGCGCTACTTCGCTACTGTACCCTTAGGTGTACATGGATAAATCCTATCATAGTATAACCAGAGTCTCCTGGAGGGAGAGCGTGAGATTTGTGAATAGATCTATTCGGGACTGACAATCCCACACCTGAACTGCTAGCTACAGTGAGGCAGGCATGCCTGAGGTAAACAAATGTCATTTAACTTAACGCCTGAAGAACGTTAGAAAGGTCTCTAGTCATATCAAGTATGGTTATACGACTCGCAAATAAGTATAAACTAACTTTGTTTACAGACTCTACTGTTCGCTTGTTTTATTTTGATTAATAAAACTACTTTCATGTATATACTGATAGTAATCATGTGTTTTCGAAACTTACATCTCTACCTCTAGTACGGATAACTTGTTCTGAGGGAAAATATAGGATTTTCCCAAGATTTCTAAACTGGCATCTCTACCTCTAGAACGGATAATGCTACATTTTTCACTTAAAGAAAATATCGGATTTTCTTGACGCTATACAAAACATGTTTTCTAATACTGATGGTTTATTTTCTACTATTAGACACTCTTTCAAGACCTCTTTTCATAAGAAAATACAGGAATTTATTGAAGAACACTTTTTAAATGGATTCAAAGAACATTTTCTCACTAAAACTAAATGCTTATGAACTCACCAGCTTTATGCTGATACTCTTTCAAAACTGCTTGTATTCTCAGGAAATTAGTATACAGGTACTTCCAGGAGTTCGGAGAAGACGAAGTGTTAGAGTCGCGTCTTTCTATTTTGCTTTGATATGTATAAAACTATGTATTAAACAATGTAAACCTTTTTTTTCACATATGTATTCAATGTCTGGTTGTGTTTACTATGCTTGTTATGATACAAATGTTGTGATACTACGCATGACGTCCTCCACTCCGGAACGATTCCGCCATCATGGTTTCGGGGTGTAACAAAATTGTTTTCTTACTCTAGCAAATATAGAATTGGAGTTGTGATGTTTTCGTTAATCAAGAAACAAAAGATAAATTGAGGCCTATTCAATGAAGTTCTTTCTTGAATCCACACGGATTTTTGAATATTTGTTTTAGCTCGTCAAGGAATGTTCCTTGAGAGAAAACTCACATGTCAAGAATTTAGTGGGAGTCGTATTGATCTTGAGAGTTTCAAGAGTCAATCGACAATAAACCTTTTATTTATCACTGGCACGCGACCTGAGGTTGATAACCTACCTTGTTTGGTTGACACATTCTTATTTTTGTGCACTTATAGTTGAGTTGGCAATGGTTATGAGTTGGCAATGGTTATGAGTTCTATGTTTTTCATTTAACTACAAAATCAAAGCACGTTGGTCAGTGAAAGTGCATTGATCAATATGGACGACTTGCTAACAACATGGAAGCACTGGTAGGCCCTTGAGCTACCAGAGGGCATGAAATTTAGATTACTAAAGTTCAGTCCATGAAGGAAAGCTAAATTTGAATTTGGTTTTATCCTAAGCCTTTTCTTTTTTATTGTATGTTGGAAATGATAGATTCACATAGATAGGAACGTCTGCATCATAAAATCTAGGTGTCAAAGGTTTCGCTATAATTCATGAGAATGATTACAAGGAAATACTTTTGCTAGTAGATGTTAAAGATATGATAAAGATCAATCTGGATATTGGTTGTGTTAAATGCATTCTCAAATGCACAATATGATTACAACATCCTTCTTCATATTTCAAATTATTAGGAATGGAAAAGTATTTTATAAACTTTCAAGACATATATATCTACAAGTTCTAAAAGGGTTTAAACACACACATATGCTATCGAATGAAGGTGTATAAGCTTGAGAAGTCTAGTTGGAGATTAATCGAAGCATCGCATAACAAATATAAGAAAGTCAAGAGTATTGATTTCTAGAAGTCCAGTTGATTTCTGGATACATGTCAAAGCTAGTGGGAGCATAACAG